>NC_090900.1:300000-495000 GCF_040956055.1 Brachionichthys hirsutus | reverse complement strand
GAACTCCACATCTCCATGACAACCGGGATAAGTCTGAAATCTGGAAGTCCTCGCCAGCAGCCAGCAGGGGGGAGCTCGACCTGTAAAGTTTGCCGTTTGTCACTGCCCCCCCCCCCCCAGCTACGTGGTTTCAGCTGCCGCTTGGTCGGGGGCCGTGCTTCTGAAACGAGGACACGCTGCAGCTTTCCTGACATCCATTTCTCTACTGGAGCGCTGATTCGCTTTGAACCAAACAACCAATCAGGAGGCTTTCTCTCGTGGACACGCCCACAACGCAGCATTGTCTTTCGGTAAGCACACCGGGGTTCCACAGCACCCCCCCCCCCCCCCAGCTGATCAGATCCTGCTGAGGCTGCTGCAAAGCCAGAACGCTCTTCATTTGTGATTCTGAGGGGGGGGGGGGGGGGGGGGGGGGGGTTGCAGGTGAAACTGGAGACGAAGCCGCAGACAGTGCTCACCTTACAGGGAGGAGCTAAACGGGGCTCACTGATTGGTCGATGCTTATGGAAATGGTCTGTATAATGACCCTGGGATCAGCCACCCTCAAGCCCCCAAACAAATCCACTGGGTCTAACTATGGGGGGGGGGGGGGGGGGGGGTTCCATGTGAAACCAGCCCAAACAAAGACTCCCTGTTTCTGGGGCCAGACGGCCCCCCCCTCTCCAAGCTAGATAAATAAATAAATACAAATGGAATCAGAAGCCGCATACGCCCTCTGGGGGGGGGGGGGGGGGGGGGACTGACAGCCAATTGAAAAGACAAATTGTTGAATTGTCTTTGGGAGGGGGTGGCCAAAGGGCTGACGCGCAAAGGTAATTAGGAGGAGACGAGAACAGGGGGTCAGAGGTCGCAGTCCATGTCTGACCCCAGGTTTTAGGCCGCGCTGGGGAATGTCTCCATTAACCCTTTAGGTAACTGCTGCACTGTCCCTTGCTGAAACAGAACGCCAAAGCTCTCTTTTTGTCGTTTTCGTTTTCTTTCTCAGTTTCTATTCTCTTTCTTTCAATGCCCCTCCTCGAGGGGGGGGGGGGGGGGGACTATTCACTGCTGGAAACCGCTGACGAGGCGTTTGTCCGGTCGCCACTCACCCGTGTTTGATTTAATTGCTTTTCCACCCCTCTGTGCCCCCGCCCGGCTCTCAGCAGAGCGGCTCTGACGGACAGCGCTCTTATTTTGACAGTCAGACGAGGAGACAAGGTTGACCTGACCCGCGCTCGGCTGGCTTTCCCAGGGTGCAGCAGGGGCTGGGAACTCAGTCGCACACATGCCTCAGCCCGTGGAGCTCGGCTCAACAATGCAGCAACGTTATCCCTGTAAACATCGACACGGCGAGCGGCGTGTCCGGAGCGGCGTGTCCAAAGCGGCGTGTCCAGAGCGGCGTGTCCAGAGCGGCGTGTCTAGAGCGGCGTGTCCGGAGCGGCGTGAACCGCCATTCAGAGCTGTTTGTTTCTTCATGCGACACCATCGAGACCAATAATCATTTCCTCCTCCCGACACAGTGCTGCTGCTAGCTGCTGTTAGCTGCTGTTAGCTGCTGCTAGCTGCTGCTAGCTGCTGCTAGCTGCTGTTAGCTGCTGCTAGCTGCTGCTAGCTGCTGTTAGCTGCTGCTAGCTGCTGCTAGCTGCTGCTAGCTGCTGTTAGCTGCTGCTAGCTGCTGCTAGCTACCCTCTGGATATCACACACACATGCTGCTGTCACGTTCACACTGACATTTTGAGGCAGGGGTATTTCCTTATTTCCATGAAACCAATAGCGATTAAAGGTCAACATGCTTTCTGATTGGCTGCAGCGGCTTCCTGTTGAACCCATAAATGGAGTGGGTGGAGCTACCTGTGGAGGCTGATGGCGCTGAGGTCAACACGCTTTCTGATTGGCTGCAGCGGCTTCCTGTTGAACCCATACTGAAACAGACAACAAGCCAACGCTTTGAGCTTGTTTCAGCTCGTTACCTGTCCTAATGGGGGCAACATGGACCGTCCGGGGGCTCCTGACCCTCACACGAGAGGACAAGGTCACCGCCACCTTATAGAACAGAATTCAACGTCACACTGAGCGAAAATCTAAATGTACTTCTCAAATACCGGTTTGCATCTGCCGATCCGCCCAGCAGAGCAGAAAAGCTTCATTTTCTACTCTTCACACTTTATTCACTGTCGTTTGCAGATTATATACATGTTGACAATAAACGGATCCTGGTTCTGTTTGGGTAGCCTCAATGAGCAGCAGCAGGATCAGTGTTTAACATGGCAGCCCCCCCCCCTGATGTTCCCTAATTGAGCCCCGCTGAGTGGACGAGGCCCTGTCCGCTGAAACACAGCATAAACACAGAAAGTTGGACCTGGCCGATGGGGCGGGGGGGTGGGGGGGCAGCGATGCTCGACGGTTGCTGTCATCCTGCCACGTTTCAGGATGCTGGAAATCGCTTTTCCGTCAGTTTCCTCGTATTCGGATCGACCAGCATTCAAAACTGACAAAGAGCACTTTGGAGTATTACCCAAAAGCAAATGATGATGATGATGATGATGATGGAGCTGAAATCAAATCCACGTAATGACGCACAGATGGAAGATGCTCTCTCACCCTCACTTCTTTCAGCACAATCATTCCTGATGCTTTTCTCATCGGCTTTGGGCTCAGATAGCAGAACTCGTAGGAGGAAGCGTCTCATTGGTGGGGAGCCGTCTCATTGGCGGGGAGCCGTCTCATTGGCGGGGAGCCGTCTCATTGGCGGGGAGCCGGCTCATTGGCGGGGAGCCGTCTCATTGGCGGGGAGCCGTCTCATTGGCGGGGAGCCGTCTCATTGGCGGGGAGCCGGCTCATTGGCGGGGAGCCGTCTCATTGGCGGGGAGCCGGCTCATTGGCGGGGAGCCGTCTCATTGGCGGGGAGCCGGCTCATTGGTGGGGAGCCGTCTCAATGGTGGGGAGCCGGCTCATTGGTGGGGAGCCGTCTCATTGGTGGGGAGCCGTCGTTACTGTGGACGGGGCCGAGAGGAAGTTCGGCTCAGATTCTTTATGAGTGCAAGCTGAGGTGAACACATCTGCTGTACACAGATATGAACAGACGGTCCTCACTTACTCGCTTAATGGAGTAACGGGCTTTCCAAAATGTAAACGTACGAGTTTAGCGACAATAATTCGTCGTTACGGCACTTGCTGCAGCCCTCGTTCAGCCCCTCTTTGACTATGCTAGCACCTCCTGGTATTCAAACATCAAAATGTCCCTGAAAACCAGGCTCCAAACCTCCCAAAACAAACTGATTCGGCTACTCCTCAATCTGGGGCCCATGACCCACCTTCTTCCTGGACATTTTGCTAGCCTAAAATGGCTCAGGGTAGAAGACAGGGTTAAACAACTCAAAATGGGATTGGCATTTAAAATAGTCAATGCAGCTCTGCCCTCAGTCCCCTCAATCCCTGCATACCTGAATAAACACCTCCACAGATTTAGTGACACCCACAGCCACAACACCAGAGGGAGCTCAAACAACAACCTGATTACCCCCTCCTATAGGACTAACATGGGTAAATCATCTTTTTACAATACTGCCCCCCAAGGGTGGAACTGTTTGACTCCTGCCCTCAAAACATGCACCTCTTTGGCCTCCTTCAAAACGGCCCTAAAAATACACCTTTTAGGGGGACAG
Organism: Brachionichthys hirsutus; assembly: GCF_040956055.1. NCBI lineage: Eukaryota > Metazoa > Chordata > Actinopteri > Lophiiformes > Brachionichthyidae > Brachionichthys > Brachionichthys hirsutus. The sequence continues at coordinate 491,356 of NC_090900.1, read as the reverse complement.
AAACGGAGATAGTCATCACGACTCTCTCCGGATCAACCCCCCGCCCCCCCCCTTTTTGGTCCACCTACGTTGTACATATTAAGTGTCTTTGTAATTTATTATTATTCTGCATCAAGTTAGTAATTTAATATTAGTTTTATTTTTATTGTTAAATGTCGATGATTTTTGTACGAAGGACTTTCAACGGAAACAAGACCGCAAGGGCTTTTTAGAAATGCTCTGTACTTGTACTGTAATACATGCTACTGTTTGACTGTACTTGTACTGTAATACATGTTACTTATGTGGTTTCTCATCTGAAGCCAGTTGTTGAGTTGCACCTCCAGAAAAATCAAGTGGAGGAGGAGTCAGTGAGGCTGAACGGGCCCCGGTAGAACTCCGTTCTGAGTGGGCCCTGATGAAGAAGAAGATGAATATATTTATTAGATAGAATGTTAGAGTACAAGTACAGTCAAACAGTAGCATGTATTACAGTACAAGTACAGTCACACAGTAGCATGTATTACAGTACAAGTACAGTCACACAGTAGCATGTATTACAGTACAAGTACAGTCAAACAGTAGCATGTATTACAGTACAAATAAAGTCAAACATCCTGTCTAAGAGGAGCATTTCTAAAAAGCCCTTGCGGTCTTGTTTCCGTTGAAAGTCCTTCGTACATAAATCATCCACAATTAACAACCCTTTGTCTTCATCAGGCAAGAGAAGTGAAAGGAACGTTTCTCCACATGTCTGGCGAGTAACGTCCGGCGAGTCACGTCCGGCGAGTCACGTCCGGCGAGTCACGTCCGGCGAGTCACGTCCGGCGAGTCACGTCCGGCGAGTCACGTCCGGCGAGTCACGTCCGGCGAGTCACGTCCGGCGAGTCACATCTGCCGAGTCACGTCCGGCGAGTCACCCTCATTATCGTCTGAAGCGTGTCTCAACAGCGTCCCCGGTGCCTCACACTGAGAGGACGCCGGCCGGTGACTCTCTGTTACTCTGTAACGGAGCTGTCTCATCCTCACCCGTCTGCCTCTGGAGCGGATCCAGTGTTTAGCAGCTGCTTAATGACACACGTGTTCCTTCTGCCTGGGCAACCATGTCCTTTCATGGCAATACGTGCACACGCACATGCGCTAGTGACTTTAAACAGTGTTGAATAGAGATCGATGGTCTGTCCTCAGGGGCCCAAAGGTCCAAATATTTACTCTCTCTGGTGGTAGAGGAGAATAAATGTGGCAGTCCCGCTCCATTTATCTATGAAGCGTAAACGGGGGCCTCTGCTCGCTGCGCTGCTTTGTCTCAGTCCGCTTTGGGGTAGTTGCGCCCCCCGGTGGCTTTTAGCAGGTCTCTGGCGTGAGAGAAAAGCCGCGTCGAGTCAACCATCTATTCACAAACGGTTATTGGATGCCATCAGCCCATAAACCAGCCTGATTACGCCGTCACAGAGCAACAACGGTGTCGCGTTACAATCAGCACGCAGGCCGGCGGGCCGACGTAAAGCCTGCACAGAAATGACCTATACCACCTAACATTTGATTATTGCTCCAAAATGTTTTACAGCTAACGCCCAACAGTAACATTTTTCATTGAATCCAGCAGATCCGAGAGTTTATCCATAAGGGGCCGTCTGTGGAGGAGGAGGAGGAGGAGGAGACGAAGAACGCTGCCCATGCAGCTGATAAAGGCCTGCGTTTGCTGTGGCCCCAAATTAAGAGCTTTGTTTTTCTGCTGTTACAAACACAATGGATGCAAATTGACCCCCCTTTAAAGAGAGGCCGTTCACCCCCCCGTTCTCACCAGGAGGAGATGGACTCTCCAGGCTCAGCCAATGAACTTTAGCCTGCGGCGTGTAATTAGCTTGGGTAAAGAGGCAACGTTTGCTTTGTGCCCCAACATTTGCATGTCCAGCGTGAGCAAACGGGAGCTTTGTTAGAACCCCCCCCCCCCCCAGGTAGCATGATGGCATTCTGTCCACATTCAGGAGGACTTCTGGAGGGATTCATTTCCACAAGCCTCAGGGACCATCAACAAGATGACAAACTGAAAGGGCAAACTTTAAAAAAGCCTTTTTACAGTGTAATCGGTTGTAAACCTTTACTGTGACTGCAGCTGCTGGCCGTGGGGACAGCGCCGCTGCCTTCGGTGACCTCTGCAGCCCCCAATCCAGGACTAACGGACAGATTTATGTGCGCGACACTCTAAATATATTGATGCTGCCTCTGGGGCGTTGATTTTGAATGTTTTGATTTGTGATTTTCTGCTCCTTAAAAAAATACTTCCTTTACATTTTGTTCTAATGAAAGAAAATACAACCGAAAAGTCTTCCTGATTGGATCAGAGTCGCAGCCTCAGTTATCTTTGTTCAACGAGCTTCAAACGGCCATTCCTATAGTCTGTTTGTCTTTTGAATATGAATAGTCTCCTAACTTCACTGGAGACATTGGTGGAAATGTTTGTCCCTGCTCCAAACAGGAATAAAAGCAAAACACTGATTCTGCTTTTCAGGGGAACGGGAAATAACCGTATTCCATGGCTTCTCTTTCTTGTTCCGTATTTTCTTTGGAAGGGAATACAAGAGCGGGGCTAAAAGGAGGGCTGGGGGGCTCCTGGGGAGTTTTTACGCACTGGGTAATTAAGATTTTTGACTGACACCAGAGTGGCAAAAGGCTAAGACGCGCTCCGATTGGCCGAGGCACACGTTATGTGTCCAAGCTGCGCGCAGGCAGAGCACTTTAACGCCCCGAACTCTCACAGAAGGCAGACGCACGGGAAGAGAGTGCGCGGACTTCACCCAACGCAGAAACGCACCACGTTTTACGCGCCGCTGTTTCTCATGCAGTCTGTGTCCGCGTCCTTCTGGAGGATGCTCCGGCTGGCTCTCGTCCTGTCGGCGTGCAGCGCGTCAGAGTACGAGTACCTGAGCTGGAAGTCGGACATCTACACCGGCGGGCGCAACTACGGCAAGCCCCCCCAGTGCGTGGACATCCCGGACGACCTGCGGCTGTGCCACAACGTGGGCTACAGCCAGATGCTGCTGCCCAATCTGCTGGAGCATGAGACCATGGCCGAGGTGAAGCAGCAGGCCAGCAGCTGGGTGCCGCTGGTGCACAAGAGCTGCCACCCGGGCACGCAGGTCTTCCTCTGCTCGCTCTTTGCGCCCGTGTGCCTGGAGCGGCCCATCTACCCGTGCCGCTGGCTGTGCGAGGCCGTGCGCGACGGCTGCATCCCCATCATGGAGGCGTTCGGCTTCCCCTGGCCGGAGATGCTCACCTGTGACAAGTTTCCACAGGACGACGTGTGCATCGCCATGACGCAGCCCAACGCGACCGAGGCCAGCAAGCCACCAGGTAAAGAGGAGCAGCTCGGCTTTGTTCTTTAAATCAACCGATCACGTGATTTAGCTCCTTAACATCCGCCAAATGCGATTCTGTTACTTCCTGATCAATACAACACGGAACCCTTCTGGACGCTGCCAGGACTGATCGATTCATGTTTCAATTCACTGCGTTAGATCACTGTAAAAAGTAAAATACAATGGAACGCTGTAAAAGAAGCAGCCTGCATGTGTAACTTCAGGTTCCTCTATCATTGTTTGTTTTGACAGATTAAAAGACAAAAACTATTCCCATTAGCAATGAAACAAAACAGAAACCTGGAAATGATTCTCTTAGAAGCGGAGAAATATGAATTTTCCAAGACAAATGATTGGAATGATGAAAGCAAAATGCTGTGGATGCATCCGACTCCGGAGCCATTTGGCTTCGTCGTTCGAGTCGGAGGAAGCGAGAAAACAAACAGCCACGTTTGCCCCCGTGTCAAAGTGGCCTCCCGGGCAGCTACCGGGGCTTCGCGGCGTTGTTTCAGGGGTCCGGGTGTTTACAGAAGCACAGGCTGGCCAAACCTTTTGCGGGGGAAATGAGCTCCGCCCCCTCCAGTGCTCCTGAAACAAAGCCCTCTGGGTTCCTGTTCGGTCCATGACCTCTGCCGGCGCCCGCCTGAAGGGCAAACGGCCACCGTTTGGACGATGCTCGGGCCGGTCCGGCAGGCGCCATCTATCAATCCAATCAATCAATCCAATCAATCAGAGCGATGAAACGTTAACACACAACATTTCAAAGTTGCTGTCAAAAACGTGTGCATCAAAATGCAACGTGATGGCGAGCGCTGTGACCCACGGGCATGCTGGGATGCTTCAGGCCCCTCCGGCCCCTTTCTCAGGGACACGCGACCGCACAAAGCCGAACTCTCACAGAAAGGGCTCGTACCTGGCCCTGAGGGGGGCGGAGACAAACAAAGGCTAACAGCGCTAACCGCTCTGCCTCGAAATACCGGCTGGTGGTAATTGACTCAACGGAGAGGGATTCTGGTTTCACAAGCGCTTCACAGCCGCCGCCGCCGCCGCCACTTTCACAATCACACGCATGTAATGGACAACCGGCGGGGGCGAGAGAGCGATCGTTTCCTCTGCTGCTGGGGCACGCATGATGTGATCATTTGTGGTATAGCGCTACACACAAAAGCACGTATAGCGCTACACACAAAAGCACGTATAGCGCTACACACAAAAACACGTATAGCGCTACACACAAAAACACGTATAGCGCTACACACAAAAGCACGTATAGCGCTACACACAAAAGCACGTATAGCGCTACACACAAAAGCACGTATAGCGCTACACACAAAAGCACGTATAGCGCTACACACAAAAGCACGTATAGCGCTACACACAAAAGCACGTATAGCGTTACACACAAAAGCACGTATAGCGTTACACACAAAAGCACGTATAGCGCTACACACAAAAACACGTATAGCGCTACACACAAAAACACGTATAGCGCTACACACAAAAGCACGTATAGCGCTACACACAAAAGCACGTATAGCGCTACACACAAAAGCACGTGTAGCGCTACACACAAAAGCACGTATAGCGTTACACACAAAAACACGTATAGCGCTACACACAAAAACACGTATAGCGCTACACACAAAAACACGTATAGCGCTACACACAAAAGCACGTGTAGCGCTACACACAAAAGCACGTATAGCGTTACACACAAAAACACGTATAGCGCTACACACAAAAACACGTATAGCGCTACACACAAAAACACGTATAGCGCTACACACAAAAGCACGTATAGCGTTACACACAAAAGCACGTATAGCGCTACACACAAAAGCACGTATAGCGCTACACACAAAAACACGTATAGCGCTACACACAAAAGCACGTATAGCGCTACACACAAAAGCACGTATAGCGCTACACACAAAAGCACGTATAGCGTTACACACAAAAGCACGTATAGCGCTACACACAAAAGCACGTATAGCGTTACACACAAAAGCACGTATAGCGCTACACACAAAAGCACGTATAGCGCTACACACAAAAGCACGTATAGCGCTACACACAAAAGCACGTATAGCGCTACACACAAAAGCACGTATAGCGCTACACACAAAAGCACGTATAGCGTTACACACAAAAGCACGTATAGCGCTACACACAAAAGCACGTATAGCGCTACACACAAAAGCACGTATAGCGTTACACACAAAAGCACGTATAGCGCTTCACACAAAAGCACGTATAGCGTTACACACAAAAGCACGTATAGCGTTACACACAAAAGCACGTATAGCGTTACACACAAAAGCACGTATAGCGCTACACACAAAAGCACGTATAGCGCTACACACAAAAGCACGTATAGCATTACACACAAAAGCACGTATAGCGCTACACACGTTGGCTTTCTGTTGTCGGCGGGTTTTTGTGTTGGAGCTGGGATGTCCCAGAATTCCTCTGAGCCTGGACTGATTACTGCTCATTTCCTCCATGTTTCTGCGTGTTCTTGCATTAATTGAGCATGTAGCATGTAGCATGTAGCCCGTAGCATGTAGCAGAGCGCGGAAGCGTGCGCTGCTGCTCTTAGTTACAGCCGGCCATAAAAGCTGAAGACATTACTCGCCGAGGTCAGGTCATCAAACACGCAGGTGCCCAGGAGACCGGGAGACCGGGAGACGGACCCCAGATGCCCTGGTCTTCACCCGGGGGACGTCTGTAGCGCTCTGGATGTGGAAGACCGCGCCACTGGCTTTCCTGGTGTTTCGGCCTTTTACTTCTTTTCAACGGATTTCCAAACACGTATCTTCTGTGACCCACAGGTTATCCTCCCGTCTGCCCTCCGTGTGACAATGAAATGAAAACAGACGCCATACTGGAGCACATGTGTGCCAGCGAATTCGGTAAGGCCCCCCCCCCCCACACACACACACACCACTCTGACATGTCTCGCAGCGTTCCGTGGAATCAGACCGGCCTGCATCACTTCTGTTTTGAGGCTTTAACATTCTGAACCACATCTGATCAAATCCCTGTAGAACTGTTACCGGGCCTGTTCGGCTTGGTTCTGGATGATGTTCTGCAACCACTATGTTCACAATCAAGTGTTTTTAAAGGTCCATGTTGATAAAACTCATCTGTTTTTCTTCATCAATATCAACTCTAAAGTGGAATAGAACATATTTCAGTCTTGGCAGCGAGTCGAGTGCAGACGTCTGTCCAGATCTTCTGGGGCGGCGGCTGAATGAAGATCCCCTCCCAGAATAACGGCTTTTGATTGAGCGGATCCAGATCGTTGGGGTTTGCACCACACTGCAAACCTTCATCATCACCATAATTATTCATTGTAGATGTTCTGGAAACATTCTAAACTCACCACTTTATCCAGATCTAATTTATTCCCAGCCTTGTCGCTCGACCAAGTCTCATCAGACAAAAGGTCAAATAAAATAAAACTAGAGAAGCACTCAGAGAGCGCAGACCTCCCCCAAGCAGCTCGCTCCCCTCCTAACTGGATCTACACCGTCCACATGGTGATCTGGATCAGCACCAGAAGGTTCTAGATTGTTCTTGGTGTCTTTATACTCCAACATGAAAAGTCAAAGTGAACCAGAGTTTGTGTTTTTAACTGATTCTTGAATCCATAAATGGTTTTAATGTTAAAATATAATATTTTGTACTGACTCCATTCTGGATCAGATCCTGATGAAATTCGGTGGCGAGATAGGGCCCCGCCCCCTTACATGAGTGTGTCAAATTCCATAAACATCGGTCAATAATCAACCGAGATATTGAGGAACACATTCTGAAGATCCATTGACTGCAATGTTACCGAAGATTTTAAAGTGATCCAGAATCCAGGATCTCTTCTGGATCTTCACCAAAATGTAATCACCTGTTCCTGGAAACATTCCCAAAGTTTGCTGAACATGTCATCCAGATCCGTCCAGAACGTTTTGAGTTATCTTGCTAACAGACGGACAGACAGACAAACATATTCAGGAGATGATATAAATATAAATATTACACATTTACTTCTGGCCTCGCAGCGAGATGGTCGCAGGTTCGTCTCCGGCTTGTGGTCGTTCTGTGAGGAGTTTGCATGTTCTCCCCGTGTCTGCGTGGGTTCTCTCCGGGTTCTCCCCGTGTCTGCGTGGGTTCTCTCCGGGTTCTCCCCGTGTCTGCGTGGGTTCTCTCCGGGTTCTCCCCGTGTCTGCGTGGGTTCTCTCCGGGTTCTCCCCGTGTCTGCGTGGGTTCTCTCCGGGTTCTCCCTGTGTCTGCGTGGGTTCTCTCCGGGTTCTCCCCGTGTCTGCGTGGGTTCTCTCCGGGTTCTCCCCGTGTCTGCGTGGGTTCTCTCCGGGTTCTCTCCGTGTCTGCGTGGGTTCTCTCCGGGTTTTCCCCGTGCCTGCGTGGGTTCTCTCCGGGTTCTCCCCGTGCCTGCGTGGGTTCTCTCTGGGTTCTCCCCGTGTCTGCGTGGGTTCTCTCCGGGTTCTCCCCGTGTCTGCGTGGGTTCTCTCCGGGTTCTCCCCGTGTCTGCGTGGGTTCTCTCCGGGTTCTCCCCGTGTCTGCGTGGGTTCTCTCCGGGTTCTCCCCGTGTCTGCGTGGGTTCTCTCCGGGTTCTCCCCGTGTCTGCGTGGGTTCTCTCCGGGTTCTCCCCGTGCCTGCGTGGGTTCTCTCTGGGTTCTCCCCGTGTCTGCGTGGGTTCTCTCCGGGTTCTCCCCGTGTCTGCGTGGGTTCTCTCCGGGTTCTCCCCGTGTCTGCGTGGGTTCTCTCCGGGTTCTCTCCGTGTCTGCGTGGGTTCTCTCCGGGTTCTCCCCGTGTCTGCGTGGGTTCTCTCCGGGTTCTCCCCGTGTCTGCGTGGGTTCTCTCTGGGTTCTCTCCGTGTCTGCGTGGGTTCTCTCCGGGTTCTCCCCGTGTCTGCGTGGGTTCTCTCCGGGTTCTCTCCGTGTCTGCGTGGGTTCTCTCCGGGTTCTCCCCGTGTCTGCGTGGGTTCTCTCCGGGTTCTCCCCGTGTCTGCGTGGGTTCTCTCCGGGTTCTCCCCGTGTCTGCGTGGGTTTTCTCCGGGTTCTCTCCGTGTCTGCGTGGGTTCTCTCCGGGTTCTCTCCGTGTCTGCGTGGGTTCTCTCCGGGTTCTCCCCGTGTCTGCGTGGGTTCTCTCCAGGTTCTCCCCGTGTCTGCGTGGGTTCTCTCCGGGTTCTCCCCGTGTCTGCGTGGGTTCTCTCCGGGTTCTCCCCGTGTCTGCGTGGGTTCTCTCCAGGTTCTCCTAGGCTGATTGGTGACACTAAATTGCCCGTAGGTGTGAGTGTGTGTGTGGCTGATTGTGTGTCTCTGTGTTGCCCTGCGATGAACTGGCGGCTTGTCCGGGGTGTAGCCCCGCCTCTCACCCATTGGCTGCTGGGATTGGCTCCAGCTTGGCCCGCGACCCGATCACGGATTAAGCGGTTAGACAATGAACAATGAACATTTACTTCTGCACATGTTTAATGTATCGGCTAGCAGAAGTTAGTCAGTACAGGTTTTACTATATAACGACAAAGATCCGTAAGGATTCTAGAGGGGGCATTAGATCGCAGCATGAGGACCCCCGCCTCGAAGGATCAACTGAAACGACATCACGCGGACGTCCTGGAAGAATTGACACGCGATGAAAGACTTCCATCTTTGATTCGCGTTCAGCGAGTTTTGACTTGACTGAAGATGGACAGAGATGGTGGGTGGCCTCAAGCCCAAAAGGACCGGTCCAGGCCGTAACCGTCTACCCACCCCCGCGTTGATGGAAGGTCAGGGGAACTTTGTTCCTCCACAAATACTACTGCAGTACTCTGCTCCACTACTAAAGGTGATGGAGACGACGGCGTGGCCTGTAGGGTCCAAATGTCCGGATCCGGGACTCGGCTGTGGCTTTGGGTGACACTCCGTCCATCACCATGCAGACGGCAGCTCGGTAGCAGACACACTGAGCCTCCTCCTCGTTAGCAGCTGAAAGGCATTAGCTCTGCTAGGCTAAGGTAAACAGCTAAGGGTTTTGAGAGTTAAGAATCGATTGACGATAGATTGTAACTTTTTGGGTGATCCGTTCCTCGGACAACGCAGTCGATATGACCGAGCCGGGCCCTACTCCCACGCGAGGCCCTTTGCCTCACGCCTTCACCTCTTCAGCGGTCCTAAAATAATACAAATCACTTGAAAAAATGAAGATATGTTTGCTAGATTTGTTTTGGTGTGAAACCACAGGGGGGAGGGGGTAACCAGCGCAGAGAGATTAGGAGGAAAATGTCCTCAGTCTGGCAGTGAAAGAGCATTTTTGTCCACTGGAAACTTACTGGAAGTTAAAGCCTGGTCTCAATTAAGGGAGAAGTTGCGAGTGACGTTTCTTATTTTGTAATAACAGTATTTATTTGACGCCCTGTATAATTACTTCCCATCAGTTCCACAAGCTCATTAGATTTTTTTTCATGACACTTGATCCTGATAAAAGCAGAGCGTACCGCTCTTGATTTAAGGTTGTAAGTCAGACGTGCGTATTCAAACGACTGCATCAGAGCAGCTGTAACAGGTAACGCGTTGTCGTGCGGACCGACGCTCCCTGATCAACGTCCTGTCCGTGGCACTCAGCTGGTAACAGCTCGACACTTTGTTCCCACGGCGGATTATCCCGGTGCTTAAGGTTTTACGGTACCTCATTGTCCCAAAAGACTCCAGCACCCTTCAATTAAATCTCTCTTCTGCTTCGGAGCGCTCGCTTTGTTCTTGCTGCCAAAGTGCTGATGCACCAAACAGGGTATCCCTGCACCAGAAGACGGATCACCTCCTCTTATCGGATCAGTCGTGCTTCATCACGCCCCCCTGCTGGGTTTATGACTCCCAGGGACCTGAAAGTCTGCCTGTTCCCCTCCAGCTGGGGCAGGGGTCGACAAAAACAGTCAAGTTAATGTGCATTAACGCTGCGCTGCAGAAAGGGAACAGCGTCATAAAGCAGATACTGCATATATATTATTTATAAAGCGTGATGGCGGAACACAGCTCATTTTAGTCCCGATGTTTTTTGGTGCCTTATAAAGCCTTCCCGTCCTGCTGATGATCACTCAGTTGAATGTTTTATTTGTGAAACGCTTGTGTTAACGGGCTATATGTGTGTGTGTGTGTGTGGGGGGGGGGGTATTTACACACCTTTTTGGTGTATTTCACAAGCCTCTCTTCCTTAATTACTGTAAACACACTAAAACAATTTCTGCAAAACATGTATCAGAAAATCATGCACGAGTCCTGACGAGGCGAAACCTCATGTTCTCATGCTGTGCAGATGATGATCTCGATCTGCTGGATCAGCTCAGGCGTTTATAATCCTGCTGCAAACAATCACCAGCTGAGGAAACGAGTTCAGAACCATCTTCTGCACTTTTACCTACGCATCCGGATCAATATCAGGCCCATCGACGCTCTTCAACCGGGCTTTTCCTGTCCAGTGTTCGTTGTACTCGGCGGATAGATGACTGTCAGATGTCCATTATCTGTTCTGCAGGGGAGCCTTTTGATACGTCTGATCAACGTGCAGCTAGTTTGACTTATTCCATGTTTCAAGTGCTTCATCTGTTTGATAGCAGACGAAGCACAGAGTACTGCAGCAGCGGGATCGTACGCTGATGTCGATATTTATTGATAATAAAGTGTCTTTATGAATCATGATGAGCTGGTTTCACGCGCTTCGTTCATGCCGCGCCTCTCTAACTGGAATGTTTCGCTCTAACTGGAACATTTGAGCTCTAACTGGAACGTTTTGCTCCAACTGGAACGTTTTGCTCCAACTGGAACGTTTTGCTCCAACTGGAACGTTTCGCTCCAACTGGAACGTTTTGCTCCAACTGGAACGTTTTGCTCCAACTGGAACGTTTCGCTCCAACTGGAACGTTTTGCTCCAACTGGAACGTTTCGTTCTAACTGGAACGTTTTGCTCCAACTGGAACGTTTCGCTCTAACTGGAACGTTTCGCTCTAACTGGAACGTTTCGCTCTAACTGGAACGTTTCGCTCTAACTGGAACGTTTCGCTCTAACTGGAACGTTTCGCTCTAACTGGAACGTTTCGCTCTAACTGGAACGTTTTGCTCTAACTGGAACGTTTCGCTCTAACTGGAGCGTTTTGCTCTAACTGGAACGTTTCGCTCTAACTGGAACGTTTTGCTCCAACTGGAACGTTTGAGCTCTTGGCTGGTTTAATGAAACCCCCTTATGGCTACGGCACGCTAGCTCTGTTTATTTCACACTGGTGCAGAAATAACGACGGCTAATCCAGCTTTAATGCCCCGTTACAGCAGAGATCTGACTTTGACATTCCGTTGCTTTCCTTTCAGTCCCCGAGACAGACAACCTAAAGGGAATGAGCTGGACAAACACGCCCCACAATGAATACAAGCGTTCATGCTAAAATGAAAACCCTCGTTGCACGTTTTGGCTGCATGTGGATGAGCAGCTTCACTAGCCAGCGCTAGGTGTGCGCTGCTAATGGCATGAACTTACTGTGCGCTGCTGCTGAAGAGATGAAAAGACTCTCGGTGCAGAGACAGTTCAGAGAGTTGAAGGATTACCGAGGATGGCTTTATCAAGGTGAAGTCCTTTCAGGGGCGGGCCGGGCCTTCTCTTTTATGGCTCACTAATTATGAATGCTGCTCATTTTGATCTCACTGAAGACGTTTGAGAGTCGAGAGACAGAGGACAAAAGCCTTAATCCCTACCATGTGCTCTCTCAAGAAGACTGGGAATAAACAGGCCAGCTCTCTTTCAACACTTAAATTAGCAAAAGGACAGACAGACGCTGTGAAAAGTGAGACTCGGGAGACTGGCGTCTAAAACCGGAGAAGAAAAGATGTAACGTTGTGAGTCCAGATGTTTGCTGGAGTGGGACATGATCAGGCTGTTCCCTGATCACAAGACCTCACCTCTGACCCGGCTCGGCGATGAGACCGAGCAGCTTCGGGTTAGTGGGTCATCGACGCGGCACAAGCAGCGCTCTGGCGCAGGGGAGCACAAGAGGACAGAATGCATGGAGGCATGTGGAGATTTGGACCACCAAAGGATAACTCGTGCTCGGAATCAGATGCGAATCCAGAGGATTGGAAGGTTAAAGAGCGGTCAGAGAAAGATCAGGAGGAAAAGGGTGGATGGAAACAGCCTCAGGTGCAGATGGAGGTGAAAGCCTGTGTTCACTGCTCAGGGTGATCCGGATGAAGAAGTCCGTTCGAGGTGGGTCCACACTGATACAGGAACAGGAGTCAGAGTGGAATCAATAGAGAGCATGATGAGGAACCGGTGAGGAGCAGACTAAAGGAAGACTAGAAGACTCATCAAACTTGAGAATGTCTTCTTCTCTGCCACGATCGACCAGCTGCCTTTAAGAAACCGTGTTTAGAAACAGCTCCACGGCCCGGGTCTCTGAAAACTAAGATGGCGGCTCCATGCTCTCCGGTTTGGTGCATGTGTACTGAGTCTGCTCCAGTACCGTGTACTGAGTCCGCTCCAGTACCGTGTACTGAGTCCGCTCCTGTACTGTGTACTGAGTCCGCTCCTGTACTGTGTACTGAGTCCGCTCCTGTACTGTGTACTGAGTCCGCTCCAGTACCGTGTACTGAGTCTGCTCCAGTACCGTGTACTGAGTCCGCTCCTGTACTGTGTACTGAGTCTGCTCCAGTACTGTGTACTGAGTCCGCTCCTGTACTGTGTACTGAGTCTGCTCCAGTACTGTGTACTGAGTCTGCTCCAGTACTGTGTACTGAGTCTGCTCCAGTACTGTGTACTGAGTCCGCTCCTGTACTGTGTACTGAGTCTGCTCCAGTACTGTGTACTGAGTCTGCTCCAGTACCGTGTACTGAGTCCGCTCCTGTACTGTGTACTGAGTCTGCTCCAGTACTGTGTACTGAGTCCGCTCCTGTACTGTGTACTGAGTCTGCTCCAGTACTGTGTACTGAGTCCGCTCCTGTACTGTGTACTGAGTCTGCTCCAGTACTGTGTACTGAGTCTGCTCCAGTACCGTGTACTGAGTCCGCTCCTGTACTGTGTACTGAGTCCGCTCCAGTACTGTGTACTGAGTCCGCTCCTGTACTGTGTACTGAGTCTGCTCCAGCACTGTGTACTGAGTCCGCTCCAGTACTGTGTACTGAGTCTGCTCCAGTACCGTGTACTGAGTCTGCTCCAGTACCGTGTACTCAGTCTGCTCCAGCACCGTGTACTGAGTCCGCTCCAGCACCGTGTACTGAGTCCGCTCCAGCACCGTGTACTGAGTCCGCTCCAGCACCGTGTACTGAGTCCGCTCCAGTACCGTGTACTGAGTCTGCTCCAGTACTGTGTACTGAGTCCGCTACTGTACTGTGTACTGAGTCCGCTCCTGTACTGTGTACTGAGTCCGCTCCAGCACTGTGTACTGAGTCTGCTCCAGTACTGTGTACTGAGTCTGCTCCAGTACCGTGTACTGAGTCTGCTCCAGCACCGTGTACTGAGTCCGCTCCAGCACTGTGTACTGAGTCCGCTCCTGTACCGTGTACTGAGTCCGCTCCAGTACCGTGTACTGAGTCTGCTCCAGTACTGTGTACTGAGTCTGCTCCTGTACTGTGTACTGAGTCTGCTCCAGTACCGTGTACTGAGTCTGCTCCAGCACTGTGTACTGAGTCCGCTCCAGTACTGTGTACTGAGTCTGCTCCAGTACCGTGTACTGAGTCCGCTCCTGTACTGTGTACTGAGTCTGCTCCAGTACCGTGTACTGAGTCCGCTCCAGCACTGTGTACTGAGTCCGCTCCAGCACTGTGTACTGAGTCCGCTCCTGTACTGTGTACTGAGTCCGCTCCAGCACTGTGTACTGAGTCCGCTCCAGCACTGTGTACTGAGTCCGCTCCTGTACTGTGTACTGAGTCCGCTCCTGTACTGTGTACTGAGTCCGCTCCTGTACTCTCTGTACTCCTACGACTGCACGCCAACCCATCCCTCCAACGCCATCATCAGGTTCTCTGATGACACCACCGTGGTCGGGCTCATCTCGGGGGAGACGAGTCGGCGTACAGAGATGAGGTTGGTAAACTGGTGGCGTGGTGCTCGGTGAAGAACCTTTCATTGAACGCCACGAAAACTAAGGAACTCATCATGGACTTCTGGAAGCGCAGCCCAGACCCGGCTCCACTGACCACCATGGGGGGCTGCGTGGAGAGGGTCCACTGACCATCATGGGGGGCTGCGTGGAGAGGGTCCACTGACCATCATGGGGGGCTGCGTGGAGAGGGTCCACTGATCATCATGGGGGGCTGCGTGGAGGGGGTCCACTGACCATCATGGGGGGCTGCATGGAGAGGGTCCACTGACCATCATGGGGGGCTGCATGGAGAGGCTCCACTGACCATCATGGGGGGCTGCGTGGAGAGGGTCCACTGACCATCATGGGGGGCTGCGTGGAGAGGGTCCACTGACCATCATGGGGGGCTGCGTGGAGGGGGTCCACTGACCATCATGGGGGGCTGCGTGGAGGGGGTCCACTGACCATCATGGGGGGCTGCGTGGAGAGGGTCCACTGACCGTCATGGGGGGCTGCGTGGAGAGGGTCCACTGACCGTCATGGGGGGCTGCGTGGAGAGGGTCCACTGACCATCATGGGGGGCTGCGTGGAGGGGGTCCCCTCATTCAGGTTCCTGGGGTCCACATCAGGACGACCTGTCCTGGTCTGCTAACACCACGGCGGTGGTGAAGAAGGCCCAGCAGCGACTCCACTTCCTGAGGGTGCTCAGGAGGAACCACCTGGAGGAGAAGCTGCTGGTGGCCTTCTACAGAGCCCCCTGGAGAGCATCCTGGGTACTACATCACGGTGTGGTACTGCATCATGTGTAGTACTGCATCACGGTGTAGTACTGCATCACGGTGTGGTACTGCATCATGTGTAGTACTGCATCACGGTGTGGTACTGCATCATGTGTAGTACTGCATCACGGTGTAGTACTGCATCACGGTGTAGTACACAGCAGCAGAGAAGAAAACCCTGCAGAGAGTGATCAGCCCAGAAGATCACCGGCTGCTCTCAGGGACAGTTTTATACCGAGACCAGGACTAAACACACAAACACTCACTATGTGTACTAAACTATATAACTACTCACTATGTGCAATAACAAACGTGCAATAACAAACGTATACTATTAACATGCTAAATACTGGTCAATCTCTCTGCATGCACTGATCACTTTAAATATGTGTCTTTTTTATTCTGCTTGAACCTACCGTACGTGAATTTTCTGTTACATTTACCTGCATTTTCTGATACTATTGAACTGTATGTTGTACTACGCACCGGACGGAGCAGCGCTCCTAATAGCCACTGTGCAAAGACAATAAAGGCTTTCTATTCTATTCTATTCTATTCTATCCCCGTGGTCTCCACAGTCAGGGTCTCTGTTCCCCGTGGTCTCCACAGTCAGGGTCTCTGTTCCTCGTGGTCTCCACAGTCAGGGTCTCTGTTCCTCGTGGTCTCCACAGTCAGGGTCTCTGTTCCCCGTGGTCTCCACAGTCAGGGTCTCTGTTCCTCGTGGTCTCCACAGTCAGGGTCTCTGTTCCCCGTGGTCTCCACAGTCAGGGTCTCTGTTCCTCGTGGTCTCCACAGTCAGGGTCTCTGTTCCTCGTGGTCTCCACAGTCAGGGTCTCTGTTCCCCGTGGTCTCCACAGTCAGGGTCTCTGTTCCTCGTGGTCTCCACAGTCAGGGTCTCTGTTCCCCGTGGTCTCCACAGTCAGGGTCTCTGTTCCCCGTGGTCTCCTCAGTCAGAATCTCTGGCAACATAAAACTAGATTCAGACATCTGTAACAAGTCACTGTCACAAGTTTATATCTGACTCTCTGTACTCCTACGACTGCACGCCAACCCATCCCTCCAACGCCATCATCAGGTTCTCTGATGACACCACCGTGGTCGGGCTCATCTCGGGGGAGACGAGTCGGCGTACAGAGATGAGGTTGGTAAACTGGTGGCGTGGTGCTCGGTGAAGAACCTTTCATTGAACGCCACGAAAACTAAGGAACTCATCATGGACTTCTGGAAGCGCAGCCCAGACCCGGCTCCACTGACCACCATGGGGGGCTGCATGGAGAGGGTCCACTGACCATCATGGGGGGCTGCGTGGAGAGGGTCCACTGATCATCATGGGGGGCTGCGTGGAGGGGGTCCACTGACCATCATGGGGGGCTGCATGGAGAGGGTCCACTGACCATCATGGGGGGCTGCATGGAGAGGCTCCACTGACCATCATGGGGGGCTGCGTGGAGAGGGTCCACTGACCATCATGGGGGGCTGCGTGGAGAGGGTCCACTGACCATCATGGGGGGCTGCGTGGAGAGGGTCCACTGACCATCATGGGGGGCTGCGTGGAGAGGGTCCACTGACCATCATGGGGGGCTGCGTGGAGGGGGTCCACTGACCATCATGGGGGGCTGCGTGGAGGGGGTCCACTGACCATCATGGGGGGCTGCGTGGAGAGGGTCCACTGACCGTCATGGGGGGCTGCGTGGAGGGGGTCCACTGACCATCATGGGGGGGCTGCGTGGAGGGGGTCCACTGACCATCATGGGGGGCTGCGTGGAGGGGGTCCCCTCATTCAGGTTCCTGGGGTCCACATCAGGACGACCTGTCCTGGTCTGCTAACACCACGGCGGTGGTGAAGAAGGCCCAGCAGCGACTCCACTTCCTGAGGGTGCTCAGGAGGAACCACCTGGAGGAGAAGCTGCTGGTGGCCTTCTACAGAGCCCCCTGGAGAGCATCCTGGGTACTACATCACGGTGTGGTACTGCATCATGTGTAGTACTGCATCACGGTGTAGTACTGCATCACGGTGTGGTACTGCATCATGTGTAGTACTGCATCACGGTGTGGTACTGCATCATGTGTAGTACTGCATCACGGTGTAGTACTGCATCACGGTGTAGTACACAGCAGCAGAGAAGAAAACCCTGCAGAGAGTGATCAGCCCAGAAGATCACCGGCTGCTCTCAGGGACAGTTTTATACCGAGACCAGGACTAAACACACAAACACTCACTATGTGTACTAAACTATATAACTACTCACTATGTGCAATAACAAACGTGCAATAACAAACGTATACTATTAACATGCTAAATACTGGTCAATCTCTCTGCATGCACTGATCACTTTAAATATGTGTCTTTTTTATTCTGCTTGAACCTACCGTACGTGAATTTTCTGTTACATTTACCTGCATTTTCTGATACTATTGAACTGTATGTTGTACTACGCACCGGACGGAGCAGCGCTCCTAATAGCCACTGTGCAAAGACAATAAAGGCTTTCTATTCTATTCTATTCTATTCTATCCCCGTGGTCTCCACAGTCAGGGTCTCTGTTCCTCGTGGTCTCCACAGTCAGGGTCTCTGTTCCTCGTGGTCTCCACAGTCAGGGTCTCTGTTCCCCGTGGTCTCCACAGTCAGGGTCTCTGTTCCTCGTGGTCTCCACAGTCAGGGTCTCTGTTCCCCGTGGTCTCCACAGTCAGGGTCTCTGTTCCCCGTGGTCTCCTCAGTCAGGGTCTCTGTTCCCCGTGGTCTCCACAGTCAGGGTCTCTGTTCCCCGTGGTCTCCTCAGTCAGGGTCTCTGTTCCCCGTGGTCTCCTCAGTCAGGGTCTCTGTTCCTCGTGGTCTGCACAGTCAGGGTCTCTGTTCCTCGTGGTCTCCACAGTCAGGGTCTCTGTTCCTCGTGGTCTCCTCAGTCAGGGTCTCTGTTCCTCGTGGTCTCGTCTTTCTGCTGTTTCGTTATCACCACCGTCCGTCCAATGTCTCCGACGGCTTTTATGTACTCCTTTTGGGGAGAATCTCTGGCAACGTAAAACTAGATTCAGACATCTGTAACAAGTCACTGTCACAAGTTTATATCTCCATAGCAACCTGCTTTACATTTGAACCAAGTAAATATTCGTTGTGTTGCTCTGTGCTCATGGACGGCATGCACCCATCACGGATGATCTCTTTTGCATTTCTCGGGGAAGTTACTGCCAAGTCAGCTGAAACGATCTCGTCTCCTTCTTTAGGGAAGCTGGTTCCGCAAACTGGGCATTAATTCTGCTGATCGTAAAGTCAGAGCCGTTAATAGCTCAATGTTTTGTACCAAACAAGCATCCAGCTGAACACAAGAGGTAATTGCTTCTCTCTCTCCTTTTCATTTCTCTGCCAACAGCTTTTAAGACTAAAATCAAGGAGGTAAAGCGAGAAAACACAGATCGCAAGGTGATCCTGCAGAAGAGGAAGAAGATGTTGAAGGCAGGCAACCTAAAGAAGAAGGACATGAAGTCACTGGTGTTGTTCTTGAAGAACGGTGCAGACTGCCCTTGCCAACAGCTGGACAATCTGGGAAACCAGTATCTAATCATGGGCCGCAAGGCAGATAAGCAGTACCTCCTCACGGGCATCCACAAGTGGGACAAGTCCAGCAAAGAGTTCAAGAAAGCCATCAAGAAACTCAAGACCTACACATGTCCTGCCTTCGAGAACGTCTTCAAATAATATGACCGTCGCCGCTACTTTGCCCGTTGGTCGCATCTCATTCTACATACGAACTTGCACACGCATCAAAAGCCCAACCTTTGCTTTCTATTGTCATGTTTTATATCTATATACCTTTGTATATTGACAGATACTGTTTGAGATGTCCATTGTTGGCTTTAGCTAAATGTGAGCGATGAAACCACAAGAATAGGTTTGGCTTTCCTCTTCTCTGTTCGAGAGAAGGTCCTAGTAACAAAAGCCCTTCCTCACAGAAGGTGTTTCCATGATGTGTAAGTAAGGATGGATGTTGGAGGTGCATTGTTGGGTTTGCTAGCAGGAAAAGCTGGCGCGTTCTGAGACGTACATGTTTGCATTTTTACTGAATAAGGTGACAAGATTGACACCAGGTTGCTGGCGATCTTTGTTTCTATTTCTTCCTTTCTATTCTTCTAAATCTCTCTGATCATCAAATAACTCATCGGGTCAGTAATTGGACTCGAGCTTTGGCATGACATGCATTTTGAGCCTTCAAAGTCAAACTGCACGGAGAAGTCCCACAAAGGGTTCCTGCTGAAAACACGCCAGAACGAGTGCTGCCGTTGTTTTTTTAAACTAAAGCCTGCAACAACAAAAATGTTGATTATTTCCTTTGATTTCTTCGTTTCATTGTTCCAATTCTTTCTCTTCCTTAAAAGAACACAAATCCCTAAAGAGTGGCACGCACCAAGCTGCATCACGAGATTACATGTCGTCCTCCTGGTGCGCCATCGCCCAGCATCTTGCAAACTATTTGCACCAGTTCCTGTCTGCCTACATTCAAACTAATTGCAGTATTCAGTGCATACAAGTAATGGATAGTCTATAGTCATATGTTTAAAAGTGTAACGGTTAAGTGCAAACATTACCGACTGGTGTTCTGATTGTTCTGGTTGGTCGGTTTCAGCACTATTCTGTTTTAGATTTGAATGTCAGGTGTGCATCGCTGCGTTTTACATAAATACAGAAAACTGAACGGTCTCTTATTGATTTTGTGATCATGCAGTTACACAGATCGACACCATGAATGGCCATGAAATCTGTTTCAAATGTTAGTGGCTCCAAGATGGTGCAGCCCGACTGTCCCGCTGACGTAATGCTGAGGTTTAAATGAAACGGTTGGATCCAAACGCAAGACGGCAACACGATAAAAGCTTGGCGGACTCAGAGGTGTCTGCAACCTCAACCTAATGTCTTGAGTAGAGATATCATGATTCAGATATTGATATCATGATTTTTGTCGGACAAATAATCAATAATCGGTATGGAAGGAAAAACTGAGCACCTTCGCTTTGCGGACACAACTAATCAGGGTCAAGAGACAAATGGTTGTCACGGTAGCAACAACTGCATGACAGTGTTGAAAGGCACTGAAGGTGCAGTCGGTCCTCGGCCGGTGGCCACGGGTTGGACTCTGGCCTGTGCTCCATGTCCACCTCCTGAGATAACTGTTAGGATTTAAGGAGCTCAGTCTCCCTGTATCGTGATTTACACCAAAAATAATGGTTTTAGATGATTTAATCTTTAGTAACTGGATTCACATTGATCTCATTATTAAAGCAACACTTTCAGGAATGGGGGGTTCTTCTGGATCTCGATCCAGAGCTTGTGAAGATACAACAAAGCCGTTTGTCCACCACTGACTCCAGTGTCTCGCTAAAGGCAGCAGAAGCAGAACCTCCTTTGTGGAGCGAATCAGAGAGACATTATTGGAAGGGTCCAGAAACTAAATCATTTCATTGTGAATGTTTACCCTGATTTCAGCCGGACCTGTTTCCTCAGGTATTAAAGACAGAACAAATCCGTCGGCCTGCTCCGATGGAATCGACTCAGCTAGAAGACGACGCTTGTTAGAAATCTGTCTCTAATATTAAATGTTCAGCAGGACGAAATCTTCATAATATCTGCAATCCGGATCCGATCCAGATGAAATTCAGTGGTGAGATAGAGACCCCCCCCCCGCCATAAATGACTTTGTCAATTTCCATAAACATCGGTCAATAATCAACCGAGATATTGAAGATAAACCTTTCGGGCTCCATTTACTGGAATGTTAATGAAAACTTCAAAGTGACCCAGAATCCAGGGTAATAACAGCAATAATGGATTGGTTCTCTAGACACTGCCCCGGGGCAGATTGACAGAAGTGAGGACTGCCAATTTGCTCCACTGGCCCTCCTGACCACCACCGGCATTCACTCGCTCAGTACATTCACACAGCCTGTGTTGCCCAAGGACAGGTCTCAGCCTGTAAGCAACTTAAGCAGCTGCTTATAGCCCGCTGGCCACTAGGGGCCCCGACCTGGCAACCCTGCAGCTGTCTGCATATGTGCCGGAGCCGGGAATGGAACCGCTGACCTCTTGATTATAGGACGACCCGCTCAGGGTCATCATCGTGGGGTGCGTGTGATATTCCCAACCTTTCCTGAAAATGTAACTTTTTGAGTTCCCTTGCTAAGAAAGACAGAAAAACACAACGTCGCTGGCGGAGGAAATAAAATGAATTGAATTGAACATGTCAGTGATTCTGAGGCTTGCAGGGTGTTGTATGTTGTAACATATAATATTACATATTCTAAATATTTTTCCTGACCTCATTCTGGATCAGAACCAGATGACATTTTTCGTGATAGTTCACATCGGACCCCTTTCTTTTACATGCAATAGAACGACAGGAGCAAACAGGCTGTGCGAAGTGGCAGCTGTTCTGGGCACCATGGTGTCACTTTTCTGGAGGCAGAGCTGTCCAGCCAGCGTGTTCACGTTCCACAGAACGACCTCTCCCACTCTCCTTCCCCTGCACCCCCCGGTGTGTCGTCTGATTCGGGGTCACAGTGGTTTCGCAGGCTGCTGGTGCCTCGCCATGTGAGTTATGCTGACAGTGCACTTTAATGCTTTCTTCACCAAAAGGAAGCGATGTTTAATCAACTACAAACTTGGAAGACGTGTTTGTGTTCGCCGTTGCTGATGGATGTGGCCTAAACGTGGACCAGACATGTCACGCCATCTCATTCGATTCCTGAACAGTAACATGTGCAGAGTCCAGAACACTGACAGGAGCAGCTTGTTCCGTTCAAAGTAAACACATGGCTGGGGATGAATGATTGAAAATCCATGTCAGCAAAATATGCATAAACAATGTTCAAACAGCTGTTCTGTCAATTAAAAATTATTTGAAAAGAAGGAAGTATGAAACAGGCCAATGATGTCTCAGCCATCTGCTTCCAGTCACGGATTTAGGATTGGGAAATGCATCTCCCGTTACTTCAGCTGGCTTCAAATGAGCCCGGAACAAAAACCTCATCTTTGTCTTATTAGGACGAAGTAGAAAGTCCTCCTGCTGGAGTTTGGGTGGCCACCTCACCAAAACGGTCTTCACCTGCAGCTGATTGTGGGCTGTTGTCACCGTCTACATCCCAGAGGCTGGGGACCTATTCAGATATCCTTCTCCCAGTTTGACGAACATCTGCCCACAGCTGGACATCACAACATGACTAGCAATTCTTTTTGGTGGACGGTCATGAAATGAAATGCTTTTATTAATCATCACCTGCTGACACACACAATGAAATCGAATTTTCACCCTTTGATACACACAGAGAGGGAGCAGGGTGAAGGCGCCGCCGTGGTCGGCGCACCTGGAGCCGTTTGCGGGGATGGTGCCTTGCTCAAGGGCACCTCGGCAGTGCTCTGGAGGCAGACTGGCCCCTCTCCAGTCACCACCCCACACACCACATCCCACCGGAGCTAGGACTTGAACAGGGGAAGCAGTGGACTCCGCTTCCCAGCCCAGGGCCCAACCCACTGAGCCACTGCCGTCATGAGCCCGGCTCAGGGCGTGGGAGACGAGCCAATGGGAGACGAGCTAAGCGTTGATGCCAAACCTGGACCAAACTCAATCACCTTAAATAACCTAGAACACAAGCAGCCCAGTCGCCGCACCGGGCCAGGGATGTGGATCCTCTGAGAGAGACGGCAGCCTCCTGGAGGGGTAGGGGTAGTTGATTCTCATTCGCATGGCGCGCCATCGGCAGCTCAGAGGAGCGTTTTCTGCGGTTCTGAGCCATCATCAGTGAAAACGTCGACGTGACTGAGCTGCTCCAGCGTGAGTGGCCCGTTTAAGTCGAAGGCTCGTTGGTGGCCGGTGAGCAACACGGCAGGCCGGTAACGTCTCCGGAGGGTGGAATTCTGGAAATGCAGTCCAATTGGTAGATCAGCCATCCATCTTCAGGCTGTGACACCCCCCCCCCCCCCCCCCCCCCCCCACATCCCCCGGGCAGTTTCTCTCCCTAGCCCCTATATTAAACAGCAAATGAACTCTTGGGGGGCGCTGAAGTTGGTGGAATAACTTGAAAATAAAATGGAAACGATTGTTTTCAATTTTACACGAGTCCACGAAGGGGCAGGAGGAGGTAGAGCGATGGACAACACATGTGGCCGCCAGCATCAGCTTTTGAATAATAGCCAGTAGTTTTAAGAGGATGATGTCATAGTAGGTTTGCTTTTCCAGTAACTATATTCCTGCAGTCCTGGATCGGATCCCTGGAATGACTCTTGCAATGCACGATTTTCCAGAGGAAGGTGAGGAAATATCAAGAAAGCACAGATTAACTGATGAGTGGATTTTTGCAGCTTGAGGAGGCAATAAAACGATGCATCCCTCCAGCAGGCGTACATTTTAGATTTACTCCGATTTGAATTCATTGCTTTCAGCAAGCAGTAAAGCCTCTTCCACGAGTTCTCGCTGAGACTTCTGCTCTTGGCCTCAGACCCAGGCAAAGATAAATGGAGTCGGAGCTTCTGTCCATGCCAGAGTCAACATGGCCGTGTTGATCTGGGGAACTCTTCACTTCTGCTAAGCCACCAGTGGCTGAGAAATGTGTGATTGAAGCTAACCGAAGAGTCTGAGGCAAGCTGGATCGCTCTGGATCGCTGATCAATAAGCACGATTCACGCTACTAACAGGAGTCCGACGCTGACGTTAAAGGAACATGTTTATAAGCTGCTCACTGGTTCTCATCAAAATCCACGTGCACAGAGTTTCCATGCAGTACCACAACTTTGCATAACATCAATCACTTTGGTGCCTCTTATTACGAGGATTTGTTTTTTTTAAAGGTAAACTATTCTGCAAATAAAAGTGGTGGCGAACAGCGCTGGGCGGTTCTCTCCGCTGGCAGCACACCGACAAATTCCTTCGGTGCTTTGAGGAGAGAGCGCCACGGCGCCGACCCAGCCAAGTCCGTCACAGCAGCCTGTTAAATGTTGCTCAATAAATCCTCTCCTGCCCCCAAAGCCAACAAATGTAAGAGAATTTCATAAATCGTTCTCCCAGTAAACCACAAGCAGCTGTTACTGAGCAGAGTTATGACCAGGATGTGAGTGAGTGAGTGTGTGTGTGTGTGTGTGAGAGAGAGTGTGTGTGTGTGTGTGAGAGAGAGTGTGTGTGTGTGTGTGAGAGAGAGTGTGTGTGTGAGAGAGAGTGTGTGTGTGTGTGAGAGAGTGTGTGTGTGTGTGTGTGTGTGAGAGAGAGAGTGCGTGTGTGTGAGAGAGAGTGAGAGAGTGTGTGTGTGAGAGAGTGTGTGTGTGTGTGAGAGAGAGAGTGTGTGTGTGTGTGTGAGAGAGAGTGTGTGTGTGTGTGAGAGAGAGTGTGTGTGTGTGTGTGTGTGTGTGTGAGAGAGAGAGAGAGTGTGTGTGTGTGTGTGTGTGTGTGTGAGAGAGAGTGTGTGTGTGTGTGAGAGAGAGTGAGTGTGTGTGTGTGTGAGAGAGAGAGAGAAAGTGTGTGTGAGGGGAACGCTGCACTTGTTCTCGTTTTCACCACTATTTAACTGCTCACTGGAGTTTACTGGTTCATCTGACATGTTGTTGACATGTTTACATGTTGTTTACATTGTTTACGTTTTTTGACATGTTGTTGACATTGTTTACTTTGTTTACGTGTTGTTTATGTTGTTTACGTGTTGTTTACGTTGTTGACATGTTGTTGACGTTGTTTACATGTTGTTTACGTTGTTTACATGTTGTTGACATGTTGTTTACGTTGTTTACTTTGTTTACGTGTTGTTTACGTGTTGTTTACATTGTTTACATGTTGTTTACGTTGTTGACATGTTGTTGATGTGTTGTTTACGTTGTTGACGTGTTATTTACGTTATTTACATTGTTTACATTGTTTACGTGTTGTTTACGTTGTTTACATGTTGTTTACATTGTTTACATGTTGTTGACATGTTGTTTACGTGTTGTTTACGTTGTTTACATGTTGTTTACATTGTTTACATGTTGTTGACATGTTGTTTACGTGTTGTTTACTTTGTTCACGTGTTGTTTACATTGTTTACGTTGTTGACGTGTTGTTTACGTTGTTGACATGTTGTTTACTTTGTTCACGTGTTGTTTACATTGTTTACGTTGTTGACGTGTTGTTTACTTTGTTCACGTGTTGTTTACATTGTTTACGTTGTTGACGTGTTGTTTACGTTGTTGACATGTTGTTTACTTTGTTCACGTGTTGTTTACATTGTTTACGTTGTTGACGTGTTGTTTACGTTGTTGACATGTTGTTTACTTTGTTCACGTGTTGTTTACATTGTTTACATTTTTTTGACGTGTTGTTTACGTTGACGCGTTGTTTACGTTGTTGACATGTTGTTTACGTGGTTTACGTGTTGTTTACGTTGACGTGTTGTTTACATTGTTTACGTTTTTGACATGTTGTTTACGTGTTGTTTACATTGTTTATGTTGTTGACGTGTTGTTTACGTTGTTGACATGTTGTTTACATTGTTTATGTTGTTGACGTGTTGTTTACGTTGTTGACATGTTGTTTACTTTGTTCACGTGTTGTTTCTATTGTTTACGTGTTGTTTACATTGTTTATGTTGTTGATGTGTTGTTTAGGTTGTTGACATGTTGTTTACTTTGTTCACGTGTTGTTTCTATTGTTTACGTGTTGTTTACATTGTTTACATTTTTTGACATGTTGTTTACATTGTTTACGTTGTTTACGTTGACGCGTTGTTTATGTTGTTGACATGTTGTTTACGTGGTTTACGTGTTGTTTACGTTGTTGACATGTTGTTTACTTTGTTCACGTGTTGTTTCTATTGTTTACGTGTTGTTTACATTGTTTACATTTTTGACATGTTGTTTACGTTGTTTACGTGTTGTTTACATTGTTTACGTTGTTGACGTGTTGTTTACTTTGTTCACGTGTTGTTTCTATTGTTTACGTGTTGTTTATATTGTTTACATTTTTTGACATGTTGTTTACGTTGTTTACGTGTTGTTTACATTGTTTACGTTGTTGACGTGTTGTTTACTTTGTTCACATGTTGTTTCTATTGTTTACGTGTTGTTTACATTGTTTACATTTTTTGACATGTTGTTTACATTGTTTACGTTGACGTGTTGTTCACGTGTTGTTTACGTTGTTTACATTTTTTTGACGTGTTGTTTACGTTGACGTGTCGTTTACGTGTTGTTTACATTGTTTACGTTGTTGACGTGTTGTTTACTTTGTTCACGTGTTGTTTACGTTGTTTACATTTTTTTGACGTGTTGTTTACATTGTTTACGTTGACGCGTGGTTTACGTTGTTGACATGTTGTTTACGTTGACGTGTTGTTTACGTTGTTTACGTTTTTGACATGTTGTTTACATGAACGCCATGAAGTCTCGATATTAAAGACAGAATCTGGTTCTGTCCAAACGCTGCAGAACAGGAAGTCTTTCGGATCGACGGCAGCATCGTGGCTCATTTCCTGCTAAAGCCATTACAGATAACTGCTGGATAAATAAACTGTTTTTCTTGGGAGGACTTCATGTGCAGGCTCTAAACAGGACAGGGGGGCTGCAAGCGGGGGGGGGGGGGCAGCTTTATGAGGCTGAGGTCATCATTTTTAGGGATGAGCATCATCTCAGCCTGTCCGGCCAGTAGCTGCCATCTTTCTTTTTAATCACCTCCGTTTCTTAGATCTTGATCTAACTTTAGATTCCATTAAATTCTGAGAGCCATCCGGATCCCCGTCTGGATATAAAAACATCTGGATTTTCCCATTTACTTATAATGGAGGCTTAAAAAAAATAAGATTTTGTAAAATCTGCATTAAATTCATTCACCAAAACATCCCAGTCATAAAGGGGTCCGATATGAACCATCATGAAACACGTCTTCTGGTTCTGATCCAGAATGAGGTCAGGAACAAATATTACATTTTAACATTAAACCCATTTATGGATTCAAGAATCAGTTAAAAATACAAATCAACTCTAGTTCTAACATCCTCAGAATTAAATGTTTCTGGAATATTTGTATTTGAAGAGGACTATTTATTTGAACTTGAATCAATACACTTCAATCTCTCTCTCTTCCTGTAGTCTTGTGCTCTCTCTCCCTTTGTTTGTCCCTCTCTCTCTTTCAGGTCCTTCTGTCCGTGGTGCTGCAGAACCTGGACCTGTGTCCCTCACCACTGATGTCCACGTCGCTAGCATTAGCATTATAATTTTATATAGCAGTACTTTGGCCAGTATCTTGTTCAGCTCTCTCTCTCTCATGATCTGGTATTATTAGAATTGAAACTAATTTGAATTAGACATTTTCTTTATCAAGAGTGTGGACATCAACACATTTTAATCTACATGCCCTGTTGTCTTACTGAAATACACCTTGCCACAGGTGACATGTGACCTAGAATCAATCGACATAAATATGTCTGGATCCTGAGCTCTGAAAACAGTCCGGTGGAATTCGGACTCAGAAAGGATGACCTTACGGAGAACCTCCAGCCCGCTCCACAAAGGGTGAGTCAAAGGTGAAGACGGGCCCCTGCAGATCATTTACACTGAGGATTTAATAGCGTTTGTGTTCTGCATTAAAGCCAAGACGAGAAGAAAAACAAGCTCAGTCCGGAGGCCCTCAACAATTATCATTGTCCCACAGGAAGGAGCCGCAGGTACCATCTGAAAAATAACTGCCAAACCTGGGATCAATTTATATGAGAATAAATTCCAGGTCGACCGGCGCAGCATCTAATATATTTAGAGTTAACAGATTGTTAAATTAAAAAGATCCAACAAACCATTATTGTTCACAGACACTGACGGAAATGAGGACATATTCAGTAATGGAAAACGAGCGCGCAGGAGACAGGAAGTCAGTCCTGCTTCTGTGGCTCGGCAGCGTGGGTCACCAGGGCGCCGGGCGTCCAGCACGGTGGTGCAGTGGGTAGCAGGTGAGGGTTCTGTCCTATAGGTTCTATAGGTTCTATAAATATAAAGGCTGGAGTCCTGCAGCACCGCGACCCGAGCGCTCTTCTCTCCCAATGACTAGAAGCCCAAACATCATTTCTACATTTTTGGCAGACTATTTATAGATAATTGTCTCCTCTTTTAAATTGCACCGATAAAACTGGAGTTTTGGGATCTATTAAGAGTGTTTGTGGTTCCATGAAAGGAGCATAGTTAAATACGGGCTGATATTAATGCCTGTGAAGCATCAGAGACAGAAATTCATTGGGAAGCCGAAGGCACAGCTCATAATAAAACATGTATGATTACATATTGAAGTTTTATTTGTCCTAACAATGTGGATTCAAAAGGGGCCCTTTCTCTTTGTTAGCACGATGCTTTGTTCTCCATTGTCCCAAAGACAAAGCGTGATAGCATGACAAGAATAGAAAATGAACCGGCCCCCGTGTGGCCTCTCTGGGATGATGAGAATGTCCTGCTCTGGAATCAGTTTCCATCATTCCTGGTCTTGACCCGAAAGGACCCGAAAGGACCCGAAAGGACCCGAAAGGACCGGCACCACCTACTACTTTTTTTGTTACAATCGACTGTTGGAAATCCATCCCTCTGTTTCTGCTCACTTTTGGCTAAATCTTTTTTGCGTCTCGGTGCAGCCCAGGCTGGCAGGCACTGCTGCCATCGCTGGAGGCTCCACATCTCCCAGAATTCCCTTTGCCACTTGTCCAACCTCGTCCACTCCACTTTGTTTGGCTGCTGGGCATTTCTTTTATTGCGCTGCCCCTTTTCGGCTGCCTTCCCCACACGTTTTTAGCGTTCACAGCTTTACTCAGAGAGACGTATTCACGCAGTCACTCGGCTGCCCGTGGCCCAGCGTTCACCCGCTGCTAGCCGTCCCACCAGTAAGTAGCATGAAGTTCATGTTCCAGTGAACCACGTTCGGTTTTACTCTCGTTAGACAGTCCCGAGCCTGAGTCGCTATCGGGCCGTCTGTGCTAACGCTAACTCTCTGCAGAGGTGTCTCTGAACTGTGGCCACCGACTCATTATGTTATCGTGCTGCATTCAAGAGAAAAGAGACGGCTTTATAGCGTTTTCCCACCACAGCTGAATGCACATTACATATTTGGTTTTCCTGGCTGGGCTCCCTGTGGAAAACGCTGAAGGTGAAAGAATAGAATACACATTTAAGAACTGTAATTATGTATATTAAAAAACTCTTTCCTTGGGTGAAAGGTTGAAGTATTTCACTGTTAAATTTTATTTGCTGTTTATTTCTGCAGTGTGGCTGCATCCTGCACGTCTCCAACCTACCAAGTATCTAACGGTGCACCAGAAGGCAACGCCCCGATTATCGATTAGTCTGACATGAGGGCTGCAGGCGATCGGAGTTTCTGTGGGCTGAAAGGCCCAAAATGTAGATTCTACAGCAAGTCAGCACCAAGCAGCAACTGCCGCTGCTTGGGAGTTGATTTTTTTCATTAACAATTACTAGCAGATGGAATTATTGTTAATACATGAATGCAACAACACAACATCAACTAATGATACGGGGCCTAAAAATGCTGATTCAGGACAACGTCTTCTTGTTCAGTCTCTGCCAACATGCTCTTAATCTCGCCGCCTCCGGTGTTCATTCCTGGCTGGGGCGGTGCCGTCACAGCACCAAGGCCTCCAGAGGGCCTATCGGCGCCCGGGGCAACAACGCAAACCAAGTCATAGTCAGGTCCAGACAGAGTCAGCGAGGAGCGCAGGCAACTGAGGGAGCGAGCAGCTATCCGTGATCCTAGTCGCAGGCCACCCATCAGGACCGCCCCATCTAGAAGCTCAGCGAATCACAGCACGGCTGTGGGACATAGGAGGAGCCAATTTAAGCCTTTAGTGCCATATTCTGACGATGATGAATATATTTATTAGATAGAATGTTAGAGTACAAGTACAGTCAATCGGTAGCATGTATTACAGTACAAGTACAGTCACACAATAGCATGTATTACAGTACAAGTACAGTCACACAGTAGTATATGCATTACAGTACAAGTACAGTCACACAGTATTATATGCATTACAGTACAAGTACAGTCACACAGTAGCATGTATTACAGTACAAGTACAGTCAAACTGTAGCATGTATTACAGTACAAGTACAGTCACACAGTAGTATATGCATTACAGTACAAGTACAGTCACACAGTAGCATGTATTACAGTACAAGTACAGTCAAACAATAGAACGTATTACAGTACAAGTACAGTCACACAGTAGCATGTATTACAGTACAAGTACAGTCAATCGGTAGCATGTATTACAGTACAAGTACAGTCACACAGTAGCATGTATTACAGTACAAGTACAGTCAAACTGTAGCATGTATTACAGTACAAGTACAGTCACACAGTAGTATATGCATTACAGTACAAGTACAGTCACACAGTAGCATGTATTACAGTACAAGTACAGTCAAACTGTAGCATGTATTACAGTACAAGTACAGTCACACAGTAGTATATGCATTACAGTACAAGTACAGTCAAACTGTAGCATGTATTACAGTACAAGTACAGTATGCATTACAGTACAAGTACAGTCACACAGTAGCATGTATTACAGTACAAGTACAGTCAAACTGTAGCATGTATTACAGTACAAGTACAGTCACACAGTAGTATATGCATTACAGTACAAGTACAGTCACACAGTAGCATGTACAGTACAAGTACAGTCACACAGTAGCATGTATTACAGTACAAGTACAGTCACACAGTAGCATGTATTACAGTACAAGTACAGTCAAACAATAGAACGTATTACAGTACAAGTACAGTCACACAGTAGCATGTATTACAGTACAAGTACAGTCACACAGTAGCATGTATTACAGTACAAGTACAGTCAAACAATAGAACGTATTACAATACAAGTACAGTCACACAGCAGCATGTATTACAGTACAAGTACAGTCACACAGTAGCATGTATTACAGTACAAGTACAGTATGCATTACAGTACAAGTACAGTCACACAGTAGCATGTATTACAGTACAAGTACAGTCAAACTGTAGCATGTATTACAGTACAAGTACAGTCACACAGTAGTATATGCATTACAGTACAAGTACAGTCACACAGTAGCATGTACAGTACAAGTACAGTCACACAGTAGCATGTATTACAGTACAAGTACAGTCACACAGTAGCATGTATTACAGTACAAGTACAGTCAAACAATAGAACGTATTACAGTACAAGTACAGTCACACAGTAGCATGTATTACAGTACAAGTACAGTCACACAGTAGCATGTATTACAGTACAAGTACAGTCAAACAATAGAACGTATTACAATACAAGTACAGTCACACAGCAGCATGTATTACAGTACAAGTACAGTCACACAGTAGCATGTATTACAGTACAAGTACAGTCACACAGTAGCATGTATTGCAGTACAAGTACAGTCAAACTGTAGCATGTATTACAGTACAAGTACAGTCACACAGTAGTATATGCATTACAGTACAAGTACAGTCACACAGTAGCATGTACAGTACAAGTACAGTCACACAGTAGCATGTTTTACAGTACAAGTACAGTCAAACAGTAGCATGTATTACAGTACAAGTACAGTCAAACAATAGAACGTATTACAGTACAAGTACAGTCACACAGTAGCATGTATTACAGTACAAGTACAGTCAAACTGTAGCATGTATTACAGTACAAGTACAGTCTAACAGTAGCATGTATTACAGTACAAGTACAGTCACACAGTAGCATGTATTACAGTACAAGTACAGTCAAACTGTAGCATGTATTACAGTACAAGTACAGTCACACAGTAGTATATGCATTACAGTACAAGTATAGTCACACAGTAGCATGTATTACAGTACAAGTACAGTCACACAGTAGCATGTATTACAGTACAAGTACAGTCAAACTGTAGCATGTATTACAGTACAAGTACAGTCACACAGTAGTATATGCATTACAGTACAAGTACAGTCACACAGTAGCATGTATTACAGTACAAGTACAGTCAAACTGTAGCATGTATTACAGTACAAGTACAGTCACACAGTAGTATATGCATTACAGTACAAGTACAGTCACACAGTAGCATGTATTACAGTACAAGTACAGTCAAACTGTAGCATGTATTACAGTACAAGTACAGTCACACAGTAGTATATGCATTACAGTACAAGTACAGTCACACAGTAGCATGTACAGTACAAGTACAGTCACACAGTAGCATGTATTACAGTACAAGTACAGTCACACAGTAGCATGTATTACAGTACAAGTACAGTCAAACAATAGAACGTATTACAGTACAAGTACAGTCACACAGTAGCATGTATTACAGTACAAGTACAGTCACACAGTAGCATGTATTACAGTACAAGTACAGTCAAACAATAGAACGTATTACAATACAAGTACAGTCACACAGCAGCATGTATTACAGTACAAGTACAGTCACACAGTAGCATGTATTACAGTACAAGTACAGTCACACAGTAGCATGTATTACAGTACAAGTACAGTCAAACTGTAGCATGTATTACAGTACAAGTACAGTCACACAGTAGTATATGCATTACAGTACAAGTACAGTCACACAGTAGCATGTACAGTACAAGTACAGTCACACAGTAGCATGTTTTACAGTACAAGTACAGTCAAACAGTAGCATGTATTACAGTACAAGTACAGTCAAACAATAGAACGTATTACAGTACAAGTACAGTCACACAGTAGCATGTATTACAGTACAAGTACAGTCACACAGTAGCATGTATTACAGTACAAGTACAGTCAAACTGTAGCATGTATTACAGTACAAGTACAGTCTAACAGTAGCATGTATTACAGTACAAGTACAGTCACACAGTAGCATGTATTACAGTACAAGTACAGTCAAACTGTAGCATGTATTACAGTACAAGTACAGTCACACAGTAGTATATGCATTACAGTACAAGTACAGTCACACAGTAGCATGTATTACAGTACAAGTACAGTCAAACTGTAGCATGTATTACAGTACAAGTACAGTCACACAGTAGCATGTATTACAGTACAAGTACAGTCAAACTAGCATGTATTACAGTACAAGTACAGTCACACAGTAGTATATGCATTACAGTACAAGTACAGTCACACAATAGCATGTATTACAGTACAAGTACAGTCAAACAGTAGCATGTATTACAGTACAAGTACAGTCACACAGTAGCATGTATTACAGTACAAGTACAGTCAAACAATAGAACGTATTACAGTACAAGTACAGTCACACAGTAGCATGTATTACAGTACAAGTACAGTCACACAGTAGCATGTATTACAGTACAAGTACAGTCAAACAATAGAACGTATTACAGTACAAGTACAGTCACACAGCAGCATGTATTACAGTACAAGTACAGTCACACAGTAGCATGTATTACAGTACAAATAAAGTCAAACAGTAGCATGTATTACAGTACAAATACAGTCACACAATAGCATGTATTACAGTACAAGTACAGTCAAACAATAGAATGTATTACAGTACAAGTACAGTCAAACAGTAGCATGTATTACAGTACAAGTACAGTCACACAGTAGCATGTATTACAGTACAAGTACAGTCACACAGTAGTATATGCATTACAGTACAAGTACAGTCACACAGTAGCATGTATTACAGTACAAGTACAGTCAAACTGTAGCATGTATTACAGTACAAGTACAGTCACACAGTAGTATATGCATTACAGTACAAGTACAGTCACACAGTAGCATGTATTACAGTACAAGTACAGTCAAACAGTAGCATGTATTACAGTACAAGTACAGTCACACAGTAGCATGTATTACAGTACAAGTACAGTCAAACAATAGAACGTATTACAGTACAAGTACAGTCACACAGTAGCATGTATTACAGTACAAGTACAGTCACACAGTAGCATGTATTCCAGTACAAGTACAGTCAAACAATAGAACGTATTACAGTACAAGTACAGTCACACAGCAGCATGTATTACAGTACAAGTACAGTCACACAGTAGCATGTATTACAGTACAAGTACAGTCACACAATAGCATGTATTACAGTACAAGTACAGTCAAACAATAGAATGTATTACAGTACAAGTACAGTCAAACAGTAGCATGTATTACAGTACAAGTACAGTCACACAGTAGCATGTATTACAGTACAAGTACAGTCAAACAATAGAACGTATTACAGTACAAGTACAGTCACACAGTAGCATGTATTACAGTACAAGTACAGTCACACAATAGCATGTATTACAGTACAAGTACAGTCAAACAATAGAACGTATTACAGTACAAGTACAGTCACACAGCAGCATGTATTACAGTACAAGTACAGTCAAACAATAGAATGTATTACAGTACAAGTACAGTCAAACAGTAGCATGTATTACAGTACAAGTACAGTCAAACAGTAGCATGTATTACAGTACAAGTACAGTCACACAGTAGCATGTATTACAGTACAAGTACAGTCAAACATCCTGTCTAAGAGGAGCATTTCCAAAAAGCCCTTGCGGTCTTGTTTCCGTTGAAAGTCCTTCGTACATAAATCATCGATATTTAACAATACAAATTTAACAATACCAATAAAACCATATTAAATTACTCAATTGATGCAGAATAACATTAGAAAAATAAAATGATTTTACACCACCGATGCAAACTAACAATAAATCTAAAATAAATTACACCACTGATGCAAAATGACAATGAATGACAATAAATTACAATAAATTACAATAATAATAAATTACAAAGACACTTAATATGTACAACGTAGGTG
This sequence comes from Brachionichthys hirsutus, assembly GCF_040956055.1. Classification (NCBI taxonomy): domain Eukaryota; kingdom Metazoa; phylum Chordata; class Actinopteri; order Lophiiformes; family Brachionichthyidae; genus Brachionichthys; species Brachionichthys hirsutus. The sequence goes on along the minus strand of NC_090900.1, from coordinate 456,385 downwards.
GACAAAAAAAAGGGGGGGGGGGGGGGGGGGTTGATCCGGAGAGAGTCGTGATGACTATCTCCGTTTCTGTCCCCCTGAAAGGTGTATTTTTAGGGCCCTTTTGAAGGAGGCCAAAGAGGTGCATGTTTTGAGGGCAGGAGTCAAACAGTTCCACCATTAGGGGGCAGTATTGTAGAAAGATGATTTACCCATGTTAGTCCTGTAGGAGGGGGTAATCAGGTTGTTGTTTGAGCTCCCTCTAGTGTTGTGGCTGTGGAGGTGTGTATTCAGGTATGCAGGGATTGAGGGGACTGAGGGCAGAGCTGCATTGACTATTTTAAAGGCCAATGTTGGCATGTTGATGTTGGAGTACCAGATTATCAAAACCCAGTTTTCATAGTGTAATAAACGAAGCAGCATTATTCCTGTTCCAAGTCAGGGGCCCATCGGTAAAATCTTTAAACTGCTCTTCTAAGATCAAATCTTTTGTTAATTTTAAGCTAACGACTTAAAATTCAGAGCTAATAGGTCAAACTGTTCTCTTACGAAATATGAAATACTATTTGTTAATCATCATCTGCGGACACACACAATGAAATTGAACTTTCACCCTAGAACAACGGGCCCCTTGAAACAACCACACACTAACAGGTGCATCAAAGGGGCCGAGCACACGGCGAGGGAGCGGGGAGCGGGGTGAATCATCATCACTCTCTCTTTTGACCCGTCCTTTCTGAAGAATGTTCTCATCGTTTATTATATGGTATCATAGGTTTATTCTCCAGAGGGGATAAGTGCCCTCGTCACACGCTGCTCGGGTGCCTGCCTTCACCTGCTTGAATGAGACATGTCCATGGTGTGGCATGGACATTTAAACAATAATGGTGTCTCAATCTATTTTGCTTTGCACTCATTATATTGGACCGTTGAGGACGAATCAATGAATTAATCCAAATGGATGGATTGTCACATCTTCCCAGAGATTAGCCTGCATGCTAACAGAGATTAGCCTGTATGCACCACAATGAAGAGCCTTCATCAGGCCCACGTTGTTGTCATGCAGCCGTTATGGATTGTAGTAATTATGTTTATAAAAATTGGACAATTAAAATAAACATTGTGATGTTTTCCTGAATTCCATTCATTCAAATGAAGTCTTCTCGCCGGCTACAGGAACCAAAGCGGAGCCAGAAGGCCCTTCTTTACGCTGGGATTGTGTCCCCGTTTTAATTCATAGCATGTTTGCAGTGTGTGTTCACAACCAGAGTCAATAGTACAAGTTACTGCAAAGTAACCGCTCAGGAAAAAGAACCCGGGGCTGCTTTGGAACCTTGTGAAGGGCCTTTCAAGTCTGGGCACAGCCTTTGATAGCGGTTTGTGTCTGATGATTTGGGCCTTTGTGTTCATCCTGATTAAATAAACTTTAAATCACAAGCTGCAAAGAAAACTCATAAATTCAACGTCAGAATGAAGTTCCAGTGGGAGGATTTTTCCAGCTCTATCTGGGGAAACTCTCCCCGGCGGTCTGTGTTCCGTGAGCATGGAAACAATCACCATGTTTGTGTCGTCTTATCTTCTCCTAGCAGGGCTCTCTTTATTCACCAATGAGGCCTGCAGGCTGTCATCATTTCAGCAATGGTCAGGATAAAATTCCCATCACACTTTAAACCGACGTCATGTCTTCCGTCCATGCTGGAGAACCTGCAGGGGTCGTTTGGAAAGCAGAATTGACTGGGTTGCAGGAGAGAGGAGCGCCTGTGTGAACTGGGCAGCAGGATAATAGGAAGAATAGTGTCACCAAAAGGAGGCCGGGCTGCTGCCAGTCCAAACCTGCAGGGCAACAGTATCAGATCACAGATCAGCAGGGGCAGCTCGGCATCACTGTCTGGCCCTCGGCTGAGGGGACACCCAAACTGATAAAGGTACTTTTACTCTGCAGATGCAGGGTTCTGAGGGGACACCCAAACTGATAAAGGTACTTTTACTCTGCAGATGCAGGGTTCTGAGGGGACACCCAAACTGATAAAGGTACTTTTACTCTGCAGATGCAGGGTTCTGAGGGGACACCCAAACTGATAAAGGTACTTTTACTCTGCAGATGCAGGGTTCTGAGGGGACACCCAAACTGATAAAGGTACTTTTACTCTGCAGATGCAGAGTTCTGAGGGGACACCCAAACTGATAAAGGTACTTTTACTCTGCAGATGCAGGGTTCTGAGGGGACACCCAAACTGATAAAGGTACTTTTACTCTGCAGATGCAGAGTTCTGAGGGGACACCCAAACTGATAAAGGTACTTTTACTCTGCAGATGCAGGGTTCTGAGGGGACACCCAAACTGATAAAGGTACTTTTACTCTGCAGATGCAGAGTTCTGAGGGGACACCCAAACTGATAAAGGTACTTTTACTCTGCAGATGCAGGGTTCTGAGGGGACACCCAAACTGATAAAGGTACTTTTACTCTGCAGATGCAGGGTTCTGAGGGGACACCCAAACTGATAAAGGTACTTTTACTCTGCAGATGCAGAGTTCTGAGGGGACACCCAAACTGATAAAGGTACTTTTACTCTGCAGATGCAGGGTTCTGAGGGGACACCCAAACTGATAAAGGTACTTTTACTCTGCAGATGCAGGGTTCTGAGGGGACACCCAAACTGATAAAGGTACTTTTACTCTGCAGATGCAGAGTTCTGAGGGGACACCCAAACTGATAAAGGTACTTTTACTCTGCAGATGCAGAGTTCTGAGGGGACACCCAAACTGATAAAGGTACTCTTACTCTGCAGATGCAGAGTTCTGAGGGGACACCCAAACTGATAAAGGTACTCTTACTCTGCAGATGCAGAGTTCTGAGGGGACACCCAAACTGATAAAGGTACTTTTACTCTGCAGATGCAGAGTTCTGAGGGGACACCCAAACTGATAAAGGTACTCTTACTCTGCAGATGCAGAGTTCTGAGGGGACACCCAAACTGATAAAGGTACTCTTACTCTGCAGATGCAGAGTTCTGAGGGGACACCCAAACTGATAAAGGTACTTTTACTCTGCAGATGCAGAGTTCTTACTCTTTTCCAACTGCTAACATTTATAGATCTAAAAGAGTAAGAAAGGGGTGGATGAAGCAGGACAACCTAATAAAGCTGCTTGCAAAAGAGAAAAAAATGGAATATGTGAATAAATTAGGCCAAAATCTGCCACCGACTCAAAGGTGAGAGAGCAAAAGCAGCAGCTGAATGAACCAAGATGACTTTAGGAGTGAGATTTGGATATACAGGTCCGCTTGGAGGGAAACACGTCCTCGCACTTTCCTTTTCAGCTGAACAAACATCCATCGGCCTCTGATGTGAGATGATGGAGAGAGGAAAATCCCACGGAAAATGTTCCTACCTTAAAGGCTGACATAAATCTTAATTATGGGAAGGCATCAGTCAGGCGAAGGGATTTAAGGTTTTCCTTTTATCTGGAAAAACACGTTAATTATGTTGTTCGAGAAGACAACTGACTCTCGCCTTTTGATAATCACTGACGACTCGAACACTTTTATTTTCAGATGTCACATCATTTTTAGGTTGCGAGTGGTATGGATTAAATAATATACATAGACATAGTACATTTAATATAATTTCAATAACAATACTAAAGCAGACATCTGTAAAGAGCAGGCATTTATTTATCAGAGGTGTAAGAACATTTATAAAGTGCTGCACATTAAGGAAGGACCTTTAAGGTTCATGACATTTACTTTTTATACTTCTTTACATTTCTTGGGCACATTATTAAATATCAAAGAACATTTGTTTGAATATTTTTCAACTTTGACAGATACATTTCTGAATCTATCCAGCAGTAGTTTAGTGAATAGTTAGACATGTTGGGAAACAGTCTTGCTCGGTTCTTTTTAAAAGAGTTAGATCAGAGGATTGATTTCACTTCTATGTTTGTGTGATCTGCTGATGTGTCTGTACTTGTATGGTCTTTGTATTCTGTCATTACTATTACACGTAGCACGACTTCACCGAGAAACATTCCTAGTCTGAACCCTCACTGACAATGGAAATAAACTACTTCTGATCATTGGTTCTGATCTGATCTGGTCTGATCTAGTAGCAGATTGCTAGCTTAGCACAAAGTCTGGAAACAAGTTCTTTCCAGAGGTCAAAAATCCTCAAACTGCTGCTCAAGGTGGCCTTGTACCATGTACCAGTACTACATACCATGTTTTATTGTGCCTTCATCGAATCCGTCCTCACGTTCTCTGCTATCTGTTGGCATGGTAACCTCGCCATCAAGGACAAAACCTGCCTGAGGAACATCGTCCGTGTAGCATCGAAGGTAGCCGGGGTGAACTTCAGCAGTCTGGATGAAGTTCTTCAGCTTCACCTGCTGAAGAAAGCCAAGTCGATTCGCAGGAACACAAATCATCCCCTAGATCAGGAATATAAGCTGCTCCCATCGGGGGCTCGACTGGCACTCCCCCCGGTTACTAGAAATAGATGTAAGTTCTCTTTTGTCCCGCTCTCCATCAGGGCCCTGAATGCCACAGAGAGGAGGCGACCCTGCCTGTGTTTATGTGTGGACGTAACCTGTTTGCACTGTTTTTATCAGATAGATTATATACCTGTACAATGATGCTGCTCAACTCGTATGTCTTACATGTCCCTTGAATGTGTTATAACATGTGTTATAACATGTACGTATGACTGCTGTAAAACAAATTGCCCTCTGAGGACAAGTCAATAAAAGTGAAGTGAAGTGACCAAATCAGGAAATATGCCAACAGTCCTGGTGTCATTTTTGGCGACTTTAATTATCCTAATAACTTCGGGCAATAATTTACTTTATTGTCTTTGAAGCAGAGGAGCAGGTTCGAGCGACAGTGACATCTGGTGGACAACTGAAGCCATAGCAAGCTCTCACGAGCACGACTCAAAGAACTCAACTGACTCGACTCAATCTGATGATGCAGAGCCATTTTGGGGCCCTCGGCGAGATTATGATTTTGCGCCCCCCCCCCCCCATACACGGCAAACATAATATATATAAAACATTAATAACAACAGCCGTATGACGGACCTTAAAAGTTTAATTATTCTTCAAAACAACTAGCACACGCTATACAATACAAATAATAAAATAAAATAAATAAACAGAAATAAAACAGGGTTACTGTTCAGATTAAGAGGAAATTAAAAGTCCTGACAGCTTCCACACAAACAATGCAAAACAGATACATAGCAAATACTTTAGCATGATAGCTTACATTTAAAATGTTACACGTCTGGACTTCCTTGCAGCAAAGGCATCGATGTATCATCAAATGATACCTGTCTGAAAGCTCATGATTTATGCTTATTAAAGCAAGTCCATTGAGACGCTCTTGTGACATCGTGGATCTCAGGTCAGTTTTTATAAGCTTTAGTTTGGAGAAGCTCCTCTCTGCAGCAGCAACTGTCACTGGAGTAGTGAGAGCAATTCTCACGGCCACCCATGTTAGGATAAAGCTCCTTCAGTTTCTTCTCCTGTATGAAACTGAGAAGTTCCAAGGTGGTCATTTTGGGTTTTGGCAAATCTGGGAATGATTGCAGCTCCAGTGCCAGTTCCTGTTCATCCCGGTCGGACTGCCCGTTCCAGCTCAGGGCACTGCTCAGTCTCTCACACGGCTTTTCCAGCTCTTCCTTGGGCAGCTGAGGGAAGTCGACAAGCACACTGAACCTTTTTCGACTTCACCCATTGTCTGTGATCTTTCCCTTAGTGACACAATGCAGACATCTACCACCATATTGAAAAAGTAAATCTCCAGTCAGTTCCTCCTCAGGAGCCTCATAGGAGAACTGTCTCTGAGTCGCTTCTGCTTAAGAACAGCTTCAACATTCATCTCCTCACACATTTCTTTGGCAGAAGTATATTTTCTTTGATTAATGTTTCTGTCCCTGTTAAATAAATAAATTCAAATATTGTAATACAAAATAAAAAAAAAACACAATAAATAATCTTGTTGTGATCATGCATTACTAAAATTAATGAGGTTACACTACAATTTTATAGTTACAATTCAATTCAATTCAGTTTTATTTATATAGCACCAGATCAGAACAGGAAGTCATCTCAAGGCACTTTACAGGATTAGCAGGGAAACACAGAACCCAACGTGACCCACAAGAGCAAGAACTCTGGAGACGGAGGCAAGGAACAACTTCCCTTTAACAGGCAGAAACCTTGGACAGAACCTAGGCTCATGGTGGACGGCCATCTGTCTGACCGGCTGGGATGAGAGAGAGAGAGAAAGAATGGCAGGTCGGAGACGAGTCAAAAACAAGGAGATGGATAGGAAGTGATAGCGAGACAGAGCAGGAGCAGACAAAAACAAAATGCTAATGCTACGATATAAAGCTATAAATGCTAATGCTAGCGATATAAAGCTATAAATGCTAATGCTAGCGATATAAAGCTATAAATGCTAATGCTAGCGACGTGGACATCAGTGGTGAGGGACACAGGTCCAGGTTCTGCAGCACCACGGACAGAAGGACATGAAAGAGAGAGAGGGACAAACAGAGGGAGAGAGAGAACAGACTACAGGAAGAGAGAGAGATTACTGACATATATTTATAACATGAATAATCAGATAAAGGGGGAGGAGCTCAGTGTGTCATGATGTTAAGCCACCAATGCTGCCTAATGACAGCATATTGATTATACTGATTACTGCATTGATTAGTTATAAGCTTTGTTAAAAAGGAAAGTCTTTAATCTACTCTTGAACATAGAGATGGTGTCTGTCTCACGAACCAATCAGGGAGCTGATTCCACAATAAAGGAGCTTGATAACTGAAAGCTCCGCCCCCCTGTCTGCTCTTGGAAATGTCTGGAACCACGAGCAGGCCAGCGTTTTGGGACCGCAGGGTTCTAGTGGGGCAATACGGGATAATCATCTCTGTAAGGTAAGGAGGGGCCTGGCCAGTGAGGGCTTTAAAAGTGAGTAGAAGGATTTTATATTCAATCCGTTCCCTAACAGGAAGCCAATGCAGAGACGCCAGAACAGGGGAAATGTGTTCTCTCAGTCTGGTTCCCGTTAGAACCCGAGCTGCTGCATTCTGGATTAGCTGGAGATGTTTAATAGACCTTTTGGGCAGCCGGACAGTAAGGAGTTGCAGTAGTCCAGTCTGGAAGTCACCAAAGCATGGACTATTTGTTCTGCATCTTTTCGGGTTAGTAGGTGCCTGACCTTTGAAATATTCCGAAGGTGAAAGAACGCAGTCCTTGAAACGTGCTTTATCTGGGACTGAAAGGACAGGTCCTGATCAAAGATTACCCCCAGATTCTTGGACGTGGTGCTGGTGGACACTGAGATGCCATCTAGTTCAACTACAACACTAGAACAGACATTTCTGAGATGCTTTGGCCCAAGAACCAGAACCTCAGTTTTATTCAGATTTAATAACAGTTGTTCATTTTTTATTTTCAAGGCAGAGCATGAGGACAGGGCGCCCGTCGGGGCTATAAATTATAACTATTATTAGTTTATTATTTTCCTTTTTTTATATATATATATTTTTTTTTCGAGGCTTGGAGTGGCGCTCCCTCCAGCAGGTGGCGCCCTAGGCGACCGCCTGGGTCGCCTATGCCTATGTCGGCTCTGCGATGATGTCAGCAATGAGAGCACAGAAAAGAACGCGTTCCATCATTCTAAATGATGATTACCTCTACATCGCCGTTACACAATCACAAGTACAACTACAGTATTTACTAAATAAACTCAAATACAGACACCCTCACCAATACTGTGACACACAGTGAATAAATCTAAATGCTCGGGATGGTTTAATGGTCGAGGGTTTATTCAAAGTATTCAGCTTGAATTAAAATCTTCACTCATCATTCCTTCTTTGTAAGAACAATGAACTCAGAAAGATGCCGTTTTTGTGAAGTGTTTTACGACCACCTTTTATATGTTAATGTCTTTTCTTTTGGGGACGTTATGCTCGAGGAGCAGATACGTTATTTGTCTTCACAAGTTTACAGTTTGAAATATAACCCCCCCCCCCACTGTCTGCTCTTTTTCTGGCTCGCCCCCTTTCACAGGGGACGGATGATGCTGGAGAGAACGCCAAAGCACTCGAGCCGTCCCTGGACTCAGAACAGCAGGGGGCGTCTTTATATATGAAAAATTAAAAACGTAGATGCACACAAGCCGTGACATTGTTGAAAAGCATTGCTGAAGAAATCTGAATATTTCTTTAAGAACACAGATCTCGGCGTGCTGCAGCCGCATGTGCGTAGCCTCAGCGTGGCGTGTCTCCAGGCCTGACCGGTATATTGGTGGACATGGAACAGTGAACCTTTCGTTACTGGTCTTGCACGATAGTTTTCTGTTGTTTAAAATAATACCATAACGTTTTATCTGACTTTACAACCTAAAGTCGGACTGTAAACTCGGACTCGAGGTCCCATAGAAGTTGTTATTGGGGTCTGTTGCCGTAACGACAGTAAAGGTCGTGTGCAGGTGTGCAAGTAGAACTGTGGAATGAAGCACTGGATGCTTCCAGGATGCAAATGACACGATTCGGTCTGAGGTCAGGCGTGGCTTTCCTAGGAATGTCATGCTGTTCCACATCTTTGGGCCTATTAGTGGGAGGGGCTATTTTGAATGTGGTGGATACAGTAACTGTAATTATGCGCGTGCATTTATTTCAGAGCACAAGTGTGTGCACGTGTGTTTTCTCGTGTTTGTGTGTGTGCAGTAGGGTGCAGGCGTTCTTTTGGACACCCATCTGTGTTAGGCTATTTCTGAAGCAAGCAACCTGGCGCTGAACCAAGGTCGGCTCGTCCGTTACGATCTCCGTCCGACCGCGGCCGCTGCGCCACCTGAGTCGGACCGTTGCTGAGCTGGAGGGTCGTATTTCCGCTCTTTACCAGATCCGACGGAGTGAAGCGTTCCCGTTGGCGCCGCTGCCGAAAGGGGCCGAACTGGATTCTGCCATCCCGGTCGTTTCCCCGGGCGCCGACGATCTCTGGCTCCGACAGGAAGCAAAACCAAGGCGGCCTGTAAAGGCCACATTCAGGCCCCACCCATTGATCCACAGCTCCACTGTCAATCACGGGAGGAAGAAGCGCCGCCCGCGCCGCCCTGCGACATGGAGCTCTCAAACCGGTTCACCGTCCTGGATGAGGAGGACTTCCCCCCCGCTGCCAGCTGCCTCCCACCGGCGCCCCCGACGGTCTCAGCCGTCCCCCGTCTCTCGGCCAGGCGATATGCCGAGACGCGCCGCCCGCCGGCCGAGACCAGCCGGCAAAACAATCTCAGCTGGTGGAACTGTCTCCTCCGTGACCCCGACGGCGTCCCCTCCCCGCAGGTCCTCGGAGCAGCGTCCCACCTCACTGATCGTTGGGGACTCCGTCATCAAGCACGCCGTGACCCACTCTCTGCCGGGGGCTCACGTCTCTGATGTGAGGCAACACATCCCGCAGGTCCTCACGGATCACCCGCACATCAGGAACGTCACTATCCATGTAGGAAGCAACGACACCAGCAAGCAGCAGTCCGAGGTTTTAAAACGGGACTTTAAGCGTCTTTTTAACAAACTGAAAGACAGCAGAAAGTCCCTTTCTATCTCTGGCCCCGCCCCCACGCTGCACCGGGGCATTGGTCGCTTCAGCCGGCTGCAGTCGGCCTGTCCGGAACACAACCTGGTTTTTATTGATAACTTCAACCTTTTCTGGAATTGAGCTTCCTTCTTCAGCAGAGACGGTCTCCGTCCCAGCTTCCGGGGGACACATGTCCCACGCAGTCTCCACAGCTCCCCATCATTGACTGACCGCACCTCCTCACTCCACCACACCACGCCGGCCTCTGATGACCCCTCTTCCTCCTCAGGGACCTCTCCATCACCGGTCCTCATCGCCAGCTCCCCCTGCTGCCCAAACGCTGTAATAACCACCATTATCTCCAACCAGAGAACTTCAGCACGTGCTTCATCTCGCCCCTCTGCTGCCCCCGGCAATCTCCCCCGCCTACTGCTCCTCGCTCCACTCCTGTGACCTTTTGTCTTTTAAATGTCCACTCTCTTAATAACAAATCATTTTAATGTCATGATTTTATCACGTTAAACGATCTGGACTTTTTTATTATTACGGAAACTTGGCTACCTGAGGGAGACTACAGCGCCCTTATTGAAGCTACCCCGCCAGACTACACCCACCTTAATCAACCACGGCTGTCAGGTAAGGGTGGGGGGGTAGCTGCCATCTTTAGAAATGTTTTTAAATGCATACCAGTTTCACACAACAGCTACACATCTTTTGAATATCTTGGTTTTATGGTGAATCCATGTGATCCCACTATAATTATAATAATTTATAATTCAAGAGTTTGCTGAGCTGGTATCACAATTACTTCACTTCACTTTTATTGATTTGTCCCTCGGAGGGCAATTTGTTTTACAGCATATACACACATTTTCCACAACATATAACGGACACGTAAGACACAATTAAGGGACATATGAGGCACGATTGACAAAGTAGAGCAGCATCGGTGTAACGGTGATAAAAACAGTGCAAACAGAGCAGACTGGTTCATACAGGTACGCTAGCAGGCTCAGCTCCTTTCTGTGGCATTCAGGGCCCTGATGGAGAGTGGGACAAAGGAGAACTTATATCTGTTTCTAGTAACCGGGGGGAGTGCCAGTCAGATTGACAGATTGTTTGACAGATGGAGAATCTAGTCAAACTGCCGGAGCCCTTTGCCATTCACACGGACCAGCGACCAGTGAGAGTGACACCCAGTCACTCTCACAAGTAGTGCCATGCCTGCTCAACCTTGAAGCACACCTGCAGACCACCACTGCTGGGAAGCAGTTAGCACAAGTGCTGCTGAAGTCTTTGCGAGAGCGTTTTGCTGCAACTCTTAGCCCCGACTCCCCACAGTTTGATGCTACAGCAGCAGCAGCCTGCCTGCTTGATCCGAGTGTTTCCATGATCCTTCAAACACAAGACCTGATGCCACTGAGGAGGGCAGCACAGACTTTAGTGCAGAACCCGGCAGCTCAGTTTAACCCAGTAGCTCCTCAGGATAACGTCATTGCCACTCAAACTGCAGCACACTCCCCTCCTTCTGTCCTTCACAAATACCGCTTCCTGGCCTCCCGTATGGAGTTCAATTCATCTACAAATGAGCCTGATGGAGCCAACAGTCTTTTGGGCGAAATTAGGAGATATAGTGATGACATCAAACACACTGTGTTTAGTGAGACCCCCTTGCAGTTCTGGAAATCAAGAGAGGCTGTCTATCCGAAACTTGCCCCTGTGGCACTAGATCTCGTTAGTGCCCCCGCCTCTCAGGCCTTTGTGGAGCGCATCTTCTGCGTGTGGACTGTTCTGGCCTGAGAAACAGAATGACATCATCTCTGGAGCAGCGAGTTTTCCTCAAGATAAACAGGAAATTGTTGCTTGACTGACACCCATCACTCACACATCTACTCCATTCTGAACCAGTCATGTTGCTGCTAGAGAAAGAATGTTGACAGAAGGTATTGTAAGGTTAAAAAAGCTAAGTAGATCAAGCATCAAGCTGAGGTGTAGAAGTATATTAACAGCTTCCAGCTTATATGCACTTTAAGTGTTCAAAACATTTGCCGCATTCACTTTATGATGTTTAACACAACATGCGAGGTACTGTATTGTTTATCTACTGCACTGATATGTTAAAAAACTGTCCTTCGTGCTGTAAAGTCTAGTTCTTAATTTATTTTTGTTTTGCTAAATTGAGTCAAAGAATTACTCAAACTTGTAGAGCGTATTGGGTTTCTGAGTTTGTTAATGTTTTTCTCAGATTTAGTTCCCTGAGACCCTCCTGGCTGGCCTGCTGTCCCCAGAGGCAGTATTTGCACACATTTTGCACTTTAGGCAGCTATTCTGTGGACTGTTAATATGACTGAATAAAATATATATATTGTTATGTTATCTTCTGTCGAGTTTTATTATTTAATTATTTTTTAATCCTGCATCTGACAAATAACTGTGTTAGTATGAAAACCTAAAACTAATAAAAACTAACAAATCCACGCTAAAAACTAACTGAATTAGAGAAAACAAATTCAAAACTAACTAAAACTAAACTATAATTAAAAATCCAAAACTATTAGAACCCTGGTACACACACACACACACACACCATCAGGGAAACTCCCCGTGATGCCATCACCATGCTGGTTGAGGAGAAACACCAGAGGGACATCCTGACTTCTGCTTTTGATGGCGTCGACACATGTTTGCCTCCTAATGGATTTTCCTATGGCTCCCCTCCCCACCGTCCAAAGCAACAAGCAGGGGCACAGCCGGACCACGAAGCAATGGAAGCAGGTGGCCTGCTCTGATGAAGCACATTGATTCGTGTGCATCACTTTCCTGGAGTGCACGTGGCACCAGGATGCATGATGGAAAGAAGGCAATGTTCCGCTGGGACCCCTTGGATCTTGCTATCCGTAGCTATGTTACTTGGGCACGTACCTAAACCCTGGCTTTAGTGCAGGCCATGCACACCCATCCATTCAGGGAGTTTTCCAGCCTCGGCAGCCGAGGAGTCGACATCGTAATGTGCAGTGAAACGTCTCTGGGAGTGTCCCGGGGCTGACCTTCTGCCCAGAGACACACATTTTTGGTTTAAATCATCAAAACCCAGAACAGAATTTGCCACCATTAGCCTGAACATACTGTTCCAGATATGAACAGTTACTCCCTGTTTGTGAATATTTAATTGTCCAAATATAATCTGGTCCTCCCAAACAGCAAATGTAATTACTTACTGGAAAGCGAACGGGAACAAAGACGTATTTGAAATATGAACAACTGAAAGTACTGTTTTCAAAGGTCAGGCGATGTGATGACGAGGAAACATCTTCATGCACTGCAAGTAGCCTATAAAAGCAGACAGAAAGAAATACCTGCATTCTGTCGGGGCACATGCAGGGACACCCAAAAAAAAAAGCAGGAGGAGGGAGTCTAGTAACGTCACTTTCATGTTCCAGGAGACGAGTTCTGGAGACAGGCAGCGTTCACGAATCAGGAAGACAGGGTGAAACCCAGGAAACGAGCAGGGCAGGTACGCAGGAAGCAAAACCCGAGTGCGAGTACTGGACGTAGGACTGAGCAGAACTTAAATGCAGGGAGGCTGATGAGGAGATGGGCAGCAGGTGTCCAGAGCAGCACAGGTGATGTGGAGGAGCTGGTGACGGGCGTGGCAGGCAGAGCAGCGTGCGTTTAGCAGGAAGGTGGAGCTACGTGGAGCAGGAAGCTCTCGCCCGGCTTGACACGTTTGTTAAGAATAAGTTGTGGAGCGTGGCGTTTGAGGCCCAGCTGAGTTCTAATCGTAAGTTCTGAATAGTTTCACAGCAGCGAAAAGTTCTCCGGTTTGTACTGTATTTAATCCAATACTTAAATATCAGTAGTCAATTGCTTGTTAATAGGACGTTGTTAAATGACCATGTGTGCTCTTCATTGTTGTTTGTTTTCATTGCATTCATTAAACCTGCTATCACCTTTTGGGTACCAGGTTGGCAACAAAAAACACAAAAGGACAGTTCGACTAATACTATTGGCTGTTCTTTTCTGCTTTAAGGTTATCTAGAGAGGTAATTGTTTTCACTCCGCGTAAATCCAATGGCTCAACTGGCTCATCCTGTTTTTCATGGCCGCATCAAGGCGAGCTGCAGTGGAAAGTCCACATTCCAGAATTCTTCTGTAGGAAAATTTGTGATTAATGATCAACCATCTTTAGTAATTACATTCTTTAAGGTAGATATTAAAGTTCTTAACACTGAGTAGCAGGATGAGCTGGTAAATGTTGTTCCTCACAAAAAATAAATCATTATTCATTTTAAATTAATCATGACCGTCAAGCTTGATGGTCTAAAATGTAGTAATAACAAAATAATGTGAATGTATTATTTATCGAGCGACCATGAGGAAGTTGCAGCGCGTCGGCCTCATGATCATGCCTGGCTCTGCAACGCCTTCAGGACAGTTCTTACTTCTGTCGAACAAATGCAGGAAATAAAATGAATCCTTTAAACTGAGTCACTTTGAAATGGATTACAATTCTAATCGATCAAGTGGAAACTGGAAGAAACAGATAAAACAACAAGGAAATAAAAGCAAATGCCTTATTTGCCGATATAAAATAAAAATGGTCCGACACGGCAGAAAGCTCTTTTTCTTTTGGGCTCTATTGTGTCTTGAAGAGAAGATTGGCATTTGTTTCGCCAGCGATGCCTCCCGGTGACAGAGTTGTGCTTCTTTATAAACAGCTGAAACATTCACAAATAAATAAAAAGCATTTAAAAATAAAATATAGGCTCCGATGGATTTTGTTAGTTATTGTTAATAATCCTTACACTGCCTTTTAGTCGGCGAAACAAACCATCCATTAGTTAGTTCCGTAATTAACGTTAAATTGACAGTATCTTAAATTAAAGATACACAGCTCCGTTCTGTCAGGGTCTGCTGCCCCCTACTGGCCATTGCTAGTTAGTACAACACAGCCCGCTGGTTCAAATTCTCGACTGGGTCAGCAAGACGGGTGAATGTGTGCATACCAAAGGTAAGAATTGATTACCTGAAGATGCATTAATTGATAATCGTGTCGGTGGAGGTTGGTATTGATTACGATTCCTTTATTGTTACTGAATCTAATTATTTCAAATGCATCACCTTGTTCTGTGAATAATCATAAATTATACAAAAGGGGAACACTGTTCACATGCAGATAGTCAAACATAAGAAGCACCAATGAGAGGTTAATGGTGGTAACGTGCAGCAGCTTCACACTATTAGATCACCAACCTGTTTCTTTTCTTTCACTTGCCCTTTGAAGGACGGAGAACGTCTGTTGCACCACCTTGCAGGATCATGCGACAACTGCTAACAGCCATTGTCGTACTGGGAGGCCTAATGCTGCTGGTTTTGATCCAGTTTCAACCCAAAGTCAAGAACATGACCAACAAAAACAACAACGGCAACATGACGGTGCTGATCTGGCTCTGGCCTTTCGGGAGACGATTCAACCTCCGGATGTGCAAGTCTTTCTACGACATCGAGGGCTGCTTCCTCACAGCAGACAGAAGCCTCTACAACGAGTCAGACGGGGTCATTATCCACCATCGGGACATCGACACCGACCTGTCCAACCTGCCACAGCTCCAGCGGCCATCTTCCCAGAAATGGATATGGATGAACTTTGAACCACCCACCCTCTTAAAGCAGCTTCCGGGGATCGACAGCCTGTTTAATCTGACTCTCAATTACCGTCAGGATGCCGACATCGAGGTGCCCTTCGGCTCGCTCGTAGCAGCGGCTAGCAGGGATGATTTTGTCCTGCCCAGCAAAAACAAGCTGGTTTGCTGGATTGTGAGCAACTGGAGAAAAGAATATGAGCGGGTGAAATACTACAAGGAACTGCACAAACACATGAAAGTTCACGTGCATGGGGAAGCCTCTGGGAGAAGGATTTCAAGAGAAGACTACACCAGCATTTTGACCAGTTGCAAGTTCTACCTGTCTTTTGAGAACTCCATCCACACAGACTACATCACTGAGAAGTTCTTCAAGCCGCTCTCTCTGGGAACAGTGCCCGTCGTTCTGGGCCCGCCCAGACGGAATTATGAGCGATTCATCCAGGGAGATGCCTTCATCCACGTGAATGACTTTGACTCACCTAAGGAGCTGGCGGAATACCTGCTGCTGCTGGACAAAGATGAGAACGCCTACCTGAAGTACTTTGAGTGGCGCCGGCACTTTCGAGTGGTAGTGGAGAAGCACACCTCTTTAAAGCGCTCCTGCCTGTCCTGTGATTACCTGCGTTTGCACAAGGAGAAGAAGACCTTCAAACTCAACAAGTGGTTCTGGGAGGAGTAGTCCTCTGAAGCTTCGCATGCCTGCTTGGACATTATTTGTCCCCTGCTTGCCCACCCACAGGGCTCAATGTCTGTCCGAAGCAGAGACTTCATGGCTGGTGAGACTCTGACTTCATCACAGTCACAAATCTATGAGCCTTTTCACCATTTGATTGGCAGCAGTTAACGGACCGTTAAAAATCTTTACACATTTTGCACGTTAGGCAAATAAAGTACTCCAAATATCCCGCAGTGTGTGCGTGAATGGCTGTCTCTGTGTCTGTGTCATTTGTCTATAAAATTGTTATAAGTATACCTCTTGTTGTGAGATGTGGAAGAGTGTGTGTGTGTGCCCAGCTGGGGCATGCGCCCTTCCCCCCCCCCCCAGGAGCAAGAGAAGGAGAGTGAGTGGGCGAGCGAGAGAGAGAGTGTGAAGGAGCGACAGACAGAACGAGGAGGAATATAGAGATATATCGATAGGAGAGGAAAAAGGAGTCTTGTTCTGAGTGCAAAGGAAATAAAGCCGCTTCAGTAATTCAGCACGTCTGGCGTCCTGCGTCGCTGCAATCCAGGTTAACCCCGGAGGACGAGCTGCCTCCGGCCCTGGAGAAGACGTCTCCCCGGTGTCCCCCAACCAAGGTTCGGAGACCAGAACCGGAAAGGTTTAACACTCTGCATAACATTATATCCTTACTAGCATTAAAGAAAACACAAAAGGGAAAAAAATAGATCAACTTACAACAGAGAATAACTTTAACATGATTTTCTTAGTCTGTAACAGAAAAGATTGAAAGGGCATCAATTTGCCTGAAATTAAATCCTAATTTAAACTATAACAAAATTGGGACAGGACTTTCTGGTGATGCCTTGCTTCAGCACGGCTTGATGTTCAGCTCCCATCTACTCACAGATAGCAGAGTAGAAGTGGTCTGGTCTTTATACACCTAGAATGTCAGTCATGACCTCACCGAGGACGGGGACAGGGACGGCGTTGCTCCTGTGTGTCTAACCCGGGGTGTCCCCCCAGCATCAGGCGAGGCCCTCTTGAGTCCGCTGCTCATCCCTGCTCTGTGCACCGATGCGCTTTTAAATAGCTCTTCAGCTGTGGCTACAGAAACGTAGATCCTCACACGGGGAGGTTGTCATGCCCAATAGGTCTTGTGTGTCTGTTTGAAAGCGCTGAAATGGGACAATATCAATAAGATTGCTGTAATTTTATAACAAAAAATAAACAAATAACAGAGTTAATGGGATGTTGATGATGTATGATGATTTCCATTAGAAGTGAACCTCTGATAAATGCTGCAATCAACGCTAATCGAACCAGAGGCCGACGTCACATCATCGCATGAACCCACGAGATTTCATTCAGGCAGGCTGTTGTGGCTCATTTTGCTTATCCTCTGTTGAAAACCTTATTCGTGAGGGTTGATAAGGAGTGATGATCTCAGGCGTGGCTGAGTGGGATTTGCCTTCTTTTGAGGTTATAATGAGGCTAGCCAAGGTTCAGGGAGCGCTCTCTGCCTAGCATTGTCTCTTGCCTCTCCTTTCACGCTGATTTACATATTTTAATCCTCCTCTCCTCGAGGAAAGGATAAACGTCACCCACTATCTCCTCCAGCAGAAACAGCAATATTTGAAAACGTGTTTTCACGTACACATGATAACATCTCGCCTTGGGCCGTTCGGGAGGTTTGACCTGAAACTGACCCTGTTTGAGGGAGGCCATCAGGTCCGTGAAATCAGACAGGAAGTGATTGATATTCATTTTGTACATGATAGTCAGAAGGGAAACGAGGGAATGGAATGATTGATAGAAAAAAAAATAAAGTCACGAGCCAGCCTGCCAATATTTTGCATTAAGATACGAGTATACATTTGAGATGCGAACACGCATCCATATGGTGGCGCTAGATGTCCGGGCGCTGCCAGTAGCTTCACTGGTTCAGTCCAGTGTTGTCCACCTCCCGTCCTCGTCTCCTGCACGTCTCCCTCTTGTGTTCCCACATTGACCTGGTTCTGGCTGTGTCTGTGAGGATCCCTGATCAGGGATGGGTCCAAAGGAAGCGAGTGCGAGGAGGGCAGTGAGGAGAAAAGACGATGATGACGATGGAGATGAAGCAGGAAATGATCCATCAACGTGACCGTGGTGTCCGTAAGTAATGGGACACGCCAGTACGAGCGGAGTCTATCGACGATGTTTACAATCCTCAACCAGCAGGAACATAAAGAACACAAAGCCATCCAGAGGCAGAACTACTATGTCTAAGTTCATGTAAGAGTACCTGTAAGGTACAATTACTGCATAAAGTACCCCTCCCTCCTTCTCACACTGCTCACCGCCGTTAGCTACTATCTTCTGTCTGGAAGGTAAGAACTCATAATAAAACCATATCTTATTTTAGATTGCAGTAATATATCATTTATTATATTATTTTGTGTGCGTGTTATATCAATTAAAAACATGTTTTTTCCATTATTATTAGCTTTGATTTTTAGACGGCTAGAAATGATTAAATATTTTATATAGGAAACATTTGGTTTGGTTTCTGGCAAAAAAAATTCGATCAGTCTCTCTCTCTCTCTCTCTCTCTCTCTCTCTCGGCAGTGGGCGTGGCAGAGGACGGACCGGCTGTACAGAGCAGACGCACCTGCGACCCATTATCCCATCACCAGCTTCAAGCTTCAGCTCAGCTGATTGTTGGTCACGAGGTCGATGTGATCTGCTCCCGTTTCTCCTCTGTATTTATTGCTCTCCTCTGTATTTATTCTTCTCATTGTCATCCGGATCCGTTTCCATCCAACCAAAGGTTTTATTACCATCGACGAAGAGGAGGCGAGGGTATTGCAATTGGGTGCGTTTGTTTGTCTGTCCGAGTGCATAACTCAAAAACTAGAAACCCAATCGACTTGAAATTTTTACACAAGCAAGGTTCTGTCCGTGGCTCGGTCCTCCCCGAGAATGGCGTTGATCCGGATCTGGATCCAGATTCTAGAATTATTTTTACATCTGGAATTGTGCCTCTGCTGTAAACTGCCACTTTAAGAGGGAGGGACAAGAATGTGTAGGGAATTCCCGTATTAGATGGGATTCCACGGCGTGATTCCACGCCGACATCACAACAGTATTATTATCACTGATAACACTTGAACGTCTCATTGGTGACGACACATAATGACGCTGAATAACAGGGGGTAAGATTGGCTGGGGCGGGCCCCACCCGCTCAGGGGATGGGCCCATGGATATGTACACACGGAAACAGAGGGCGGCCCTTTGTTCGGACTTGAGACGCACACAAGGAACATGATCGAACCTCAGCGCTGATAATCTAAACCAATTTGTACTGATCTGTTTGTTATATAAATATTTTAATCTTTACCTACGTCCTCCTCATTTACTACGCGCCCACGAAGGAGAACAAAGAACCGGAAGAGGGTTTGGTAAAACCCTACAAATGGCATGATGGGAAAAAGAGTCCAGAAGGAGTCTTGTAGTGCGTTCCGGAGCAGCACGCTAGAGCAGGTTTGGCCACTCTGATCCGGAAGCCCTGTTTACTGTCTCACAAGATCCAATAGTGTCAGAGAGGTCAGGGTTGTGAGTGGGGCCGCCAACAAGCTGAAGTTACGGATGAATCGTCTGTAGAAGTTGGCAAACCCCAGGAACCGTTGGAGCTCCTTGCGTGACGACGGGGCCGGCCACTCCGTAACGGCATAGACCTTTTCGGGATCCATCCTGATCCCCTCTGGGTTGACGACAAAACCCAGGAAGTCCACCTCGCCGACGTGAAATGCGCACTTCTCTGCCTTGATGAAGAGCTGGTTCTCCAGCAGTCTCTGGAGGACCTTGCGGACGTGGGTCACGTGGTCTTGCACGGTTCTTGAAAAGATCAGTATGTCGTCGAGATACACGTACACAAATGTATTGAGCATGTCGCGGAGTACGTCGTTGACCAGTGCTTGAAATACAGCAGGGGCATTAGTGAGGCCGAAGGGCATGACCAGGTACTCATAATGGCCACTGGGGGTATTAAAAGCGGTCTTCCATTCGTCCCCCTCCCTAACACGAACGAGATGGTAGGCATTCCTGAGGTCGAGCTTGGTAAAGATGGTTGCCCCCTGGAGGGTCTCAAAGGCCGATGAGATGAGCGGGAGGGGGTATTGGTTCTTCACAGTGATGTCGTACAACCCTCGGCAATCGATGCAGGGTCTCAACGTTTTGTCCTTCTTCTCTACAAAGAAGAAGCCGGCGCCAGCAGGAGAGGATGAAGGCCTGATGATCCCCGCTGCCACAGGCTCCCTTATATAGGCCTCCACCGTCTTCCGTTCAGGGCCGGACAGAGAATACAGTTTGCCCCTGGGAGGGGAGGTTCCAGGCAGGAGATCGATGGCGCATTCATAGGGACGATGAGGAGGAAGGGAGGTGGCCCTGGCCTTGCTGAACACTTCCTTAATGTCTAGGTATATCTCCGGGACACCAGTGAGGTCGGCACCCTCGGGGACCGTTTGAGGAATTGTGGTGGGGGTAATAACCGACTTTAAACAGGAGGAGAGACATTGAGGGCTCCACTCACGGATTGATCCGGTAGCCCAGTCGATCTGGGGGTTGTGGTGTCGGAGCCAAGGGTACCCGAGGAGAAGCGCCGTGACGTGGATGGGGGCAGGCAGCGCCTCGCGCTCAATGCCCAGCTGGTTGGCCACGGAAATGTCCGAGAATTCCGCATCCGCGCCGGAATCCACGAGGGCATCCGCCTGGTGGTCTCTGCCGGTGCACTAAAGCCAGGCCTGGAGGATGGGTCGCGAGGGCTTGTTCTGTGTGACGGTATGGCCCACCAGCACCCTCTGCCTGACTGGCGGTCAGTGAGGAAATGGCCTGGCTGACAGGCAGGAGCCCTGACGAAGGCACCGTTCCCTCTCCTCCTGAGATAAACGTGCCCGTCCCAACTGCATGGGCTCTGCAGTATGGTGCGGTGTTCCTTCCTCAGCCGCGGTGGCGCCACCTCATGGGGCAAGGGGGAAGGGGCCCGCCGGGGACGCAGGGGCGAAGCGGCTTCTTTCTCTCCGGCGTTCCCGCAGGCGCGCGTCAATGCGGACCGCCAACGCGACCAGGGCGTCCAAATCCACCGGAGGATTACAAGTCGCCAACTCGTCCTTAATGTCCTCCGACAGCCCGTGGTAAAAAGCGGCGCACAGCGCGTCCGGATTCCAGGAGCTCTCGGCCGCCAGAGTGCGGAAGTCAATGGCGTAGTCAGCGACGGAGCGTCCTGCTTGCGCCACCGTCATCAGGGCCCGTGCAGCCTCTCTCCCGGGGGTGACCTGATCAAAAATCTTCCGTACCTCCTCGGTGAAACGGGACACGGAGGAACAGATGGGTGATTGCCTCTCCCACTCCGCCGTCGCCCAGTGCCGCGCTCTCCCCGTGAGGGAGATGATGTAGGCGATGCGGGATCGCTCCGACGGGAAAGCGGAGGGCTGCAGCTCGAGCACCAGGGAACATTGGACCAGGAAGGGACGACAGGTACCCGGAGCTCCGGAGCAGCGTTCGGGAGGAGGCAGCCGCATCTCCGTGTGGGCTTGTCCGGGGCTGGGTGGATCGACGGCCGGGTGACCGCGCCAGCTCTCTGCCACCCTTTGAAGTTGCCCCTGGAGAGCCGCCACGTTGCGGTCCTGTCGGGCTCCCAGGGACTGGAGCGCCTCGGCCAGGAACGCAAGCTCTTCCTCGTGGCACTGGACCGGGTTGTCCGAAACAGAAGTCGCGCCGCCTGCTGGGTTCATCTTGTGGCCAGATTGTTCTGTCAGGCCTAAGGCAGGTAAGAACCCAAATGCGAGGCGGTTTGAGCGGGAGTCCAGAAACGGCTTTATTGTTCGTTACCAGGAGGTCAGTCCAGAGGGGCAGACAGAGCAGGTAAGGGGCAGGCACAGAGACGGGTCGATCGGGCAGACGGGTCAGAGGCGGGAGGCGAGCAGACGGGGTTCCGGGGACAGGCAAGGTCGGTTCACGGGGAGGCAGGCGCTGGAAGGTTGCTGGAAGGAGGACAAACATGACACTACAATCTGGCGTCGGTGCGTTGTCTGGGCTGGGTTTATGTCGTGGGCGGGGCTGAATGGTGATCCGCTGCAGCTGGTGGCGGGAGCAGGTGACAGGGATCAGCTGATTGCAGCGCGGAGCTGTGGTGGGGGGGAAGTGGGCGTGGTGAGCGGCACAGCCGTGACAAATAGTCTATTGGAGGCGGGGTCTGCAATCTCTGATTGTCTTTCTAGTTTAAGTGTCCAGCAGGAACCAGCAGCTCCTCCTTTGGCACGCATCAGACCCGGCGTGAACCCATCAAGCTTCATCATGAACGTCTCCTCTGAGGAAACCGTCGTTATACGACAGAACTCTTCCTTGATCTAGTGAGCAAGGCACAAAAAAAGGACTCTTTAAAAGACAGACGAGAGTGAACACATGAATGTGTCCTGGTGGGAAGGAAACATTAACATTCTCACCTGAGCCTCACTGAATAATGCTGGCCACCTTTCTTTAAGAACATTCACAGAGGGAGGGGCTGAGGGTCGCCACTTCGACCCTTCGGCTTGAGGTTTCATTCATTTTATGTGCAATTATTTTTGCTTTGTTTTTAGAAAACTTGCATACCTTAAGTCAGTACTTCTCAATTATTTTCTGTCGCGCCCCCCCTAGGAAGAAAAAAACATTTTGCGTGCCCCCCCCCCCCCCCCCCCCCGAAAAAAAACACACTCTTGTATCCTTATTAACATACAAAGAAATATGAAAAAGAAAGAAATATAGATCAACTTACAACAAAGAATAACTTTATTACCATTTTTTTTTGTCTGCAACAGAAAATGAGGAAGTTAGGTCTTTCTTCTTCTCCCACCGTAGATTGTTTACGGCCGCTCTTCTTCTGCTAATACTCCCTGCGCGCACTCTGACAATCAGGGCGCCACTGCCAACTACTGGAGTGGATGTGCAATTACACTTTACTCTCGTAAGGCAAAAAAACATTTTCTCCGCGGTCACAGGCGCCCCCCCTGACATCGCACCGCGCCCCACCATTTGAGAACCACTGCCTTAAGTCAACGTTTAGGATACACTGGGTGGGTGGGTTATCCCCAGAACTGGGAACAACAGGGTGGTTGATCAGTGAGTCTCGGCTTGAAGATGAATGAGAGGACCTGAGGAGAGAGCAAACATCATTGAGGGGTTACATACTGAAACAGGAAGAACAAAATACTAAGATATTACACAAGAGAAAGGATCAGACGGATATGTGACGGATACTGTATAGTTCAGAGGTCATTATAAACCCTAAGAGGATATATGGAATCATACATACAATATAATCAAAACACAACTTTTATCATTCATAAATGACATCATTTAGCGATACACAATGTGTGTACCGTATGTGTTGTGTGTGTCAGAGGCTTTGATCTTGTAGATTTGGTTTTCAGCCTCAATGTGGAAGGAGCCTCCGCTCTCTGTAACAAGTTACAAGTCATTTATCAAACATCACAATGTGTTCTGTAATTCCTAAGTTTACTCTTGAGTTCATTTGTTTAATCACTTTAATATTCACTTATTAATTTGTGCCAAGTTATAGTTATTTTTGCGTTGATTAATTGAACTTCTGATTTCTTTAAGTCGGTTTACTTTGGCTGGTTGATTGAGTTACTTGAGTTACTCCACCCCTATTTAAGAAGCCTCTGTTCCGAGTTCTTGTTAAGTTGACCTCGGTTGGGTTGGGCCGGGCCCAAATCTTTGTTATGTAGTATTTGAATTCGTTTTTTGACTTGTCTGTTGGTTTGATAAATATTCGTACAAATTCATGAAATGAGAACAGTCTCAACGTTTTGAACGCCTTCGTCCTTGCCTCTGTGAATGATCCACGACACGGGACATAAAATGGAAGAAAACATATGAACGGTTCAATAAAAGATACAGAAAAATAGTCATTCACAGCCATTGCTGCAGTCACCACTACAACTACGAGTACTGGTAGTACTGGTATATGAGACGGGTAGTACTGGTATATGAGACTGGTAGTACTGGTATATGAGACGGGTAGTACTGGTATATGAGACTGGTAGTACTGGTATATGAGACTGGTAGTACTGGTATATGAGACGGGTAGTACTGGTATATGAGACTGGTAGTACTGGTATATGAGACTGGTAGTACTGGTATATGAGACGGGTAGTACTGGTATATGAGACTGGTAGTACTGGTATATGAGACTGGTAGTACTGGTATATGAGACTGGTAGTAGTGGTATATGAGACGGGTAGTACTGGTATATGAGACTGGTAGTACTGGTATATGAGACTGGTAGTACTGGTATATGAGACTGGTAGTACTGGTATATGAGACTGGTAGTAGTGGTATATGAGACGGGTAGTACTGGTATATGAGACGGGTAGTACTGGTATATGAGACTGGTAGTACTGGTATATGAGACGGGTAGTACTGGTATATGAGACGGGTAGTACTGGTATATGAGACTGGTAGTACTGGTATATGAGACTGGTAGTACTGGTATATGAGACGGGTAGTACTGGTATATGAGACTGGTAGTACTGGTATATGAGACTGGTAGTACTGGTATATGAGACTGGTAGTACTGGTATATGAGACGGGTAGTACTGGTATATGAGACTGGTAGTACTGGTATATGAGACTGGTAGTACTGGTATATGAGACTGGTAGTAGTGGTATATGAGACTGGTAGTACTGGTATATGAGACTGGTAGTACTGGTATATGAGACTGGTAGTACTGGTATATGAGACGGGTAGTACTGGTATATGAGACGGGTAGTACTGGTATATGAGACTGGTAGTACTGGTACATGAGACTGGTAGTACTGGTACATGAGACTGGTAGTACTGGTATATGAGACTGGTAGTACTTGTATATGAGACGGGTAGTACTGGTACATGAGACTGGTAGTACTGGTATATGAGACTGGTAGTACTGGTATATGAGACTGGTAGTACTGGTACATGAGACTGGTAGTACTGGTATATGAGACTGGTAGTACTGGTATATGAGACGGGTAGTACTGGTATATGAGATTGGTAGTACTGGTACATGAGACTGGTAGTACTGGTATATGAGACTGGTAGTACTGGTATATGAGACTGGTAGTAGTGGTATATGAGACGGGTAGTACTGGTATATGAGACGGGTAGTACTGGTATATGAGACGGGTAGTACTGGTATATGAGACTGGTAGTAGTGGTATATGAGACGGGTAGTACTGGTATATGAGACGGGTAGTACTGGTATATGAGACTGGTAGTACTGGTATATGAGACTGGTAGTACTGGTATATGAGACGGGTAGTACTGGTATATGAGACGGGTAGTACTGGTATATGAGACGGGTAGTACTGGTATATGAGACGGGTAGTACTGGTATATGAGACTGGTAGTACTGGTATATGAGACTGGTAGTACTGGTATATGAGACGGGTAGTACTGGTATATGAGACGGGTAGTACTGGTATATGAGACTGGTAGTACTGGTACATGAGACTGGTAGTACTGGTATATGAGACGGGTAGTACTGGTATATGAGACGGGTAGTACTGGTATATGAGACTGGTAGTACTGGTATATGATGATGAATATATTTATTAGATAGAATGTTAGAGTACAAGTACAGTCAAACAGTAGCATGTATTACAGTACAAATAACGTCAAACATCCTGTCTAAGAGGAGCATTTCTAAAAAGCCCTTGCGGTCTTGTTTCCGTTGAAAGTCCTTCGTACATAAATCATCGACATTTAACAATACAAATAAAAATAAAACCAATATTAAATTACGCAATTGATGCAACGTAACATTAGAAAAACAAAAATAAAATGTTTTTACACCGCCAGTGCAAACTAACAATTAATCTAAAATAAATTACACCACTGATGCAAAATGACAATAAATAACTTACATAAATTACAATAAATTACTAAAGCAATTAAAACGTGCAACATAGGTGGACAAAAAAAAGGAGGGGGGGGTTGATCCGGAGAGAGTCGTGATGACTATCTCCGTTTCTGTCCCCCTAAAAGGTGTATTTTAGGGGGACTGGTAGTAGTGGTATATGAGACGGGTAGTACTGGTATATGAGACTGGTAGTACTGGTATATGAGACTGGTAGTACTGGTATATGAGACTGCAGGCCGGCTGCCACTTGGTATGACAATTCATAGCACATACGCCAAACATCATTTGTGTTACGACTTTAACTTCTTAAAGGTTTGCCGTATGATGACCCCCCCCCCTCTCCCCCCCTCTCCCCCCCCCCCCCAACACACACACACACACTGGGCTCTGGTTTCCCTCTCTTGTTTGCGTACCGTATCATGTCCCTGAACGCAGTTAATAAGATGCTGAACTCCTTTTTGAAGTGCCGTCCGTGCATCTGACCTTTCTGCAGATGTACTTTCTCTTTCTTTCTTTGAAGTCGTTTAATCAAACTCACAAACAATACTCCAGACAATGGAGTATAAGTACTTTACCACCACACGAGTCTTTCCGCCAGGCTGCGTGCGTGAATGGTTTTGGGTGCAGAGCAGGAACTTCCTGCCCTGCCTCAAGCGAACTGACGCGTCCGATGAGCTCCGCGCGGCCAATGGGAGCGCAGCAGGCGGCGCGCGCCGCGTTGGACTCCGGCGGAGCGTCGGACCGCCGCCAGCAGCAGACGCGTCTCCCGCTCAGGCTGCCGCTGCTCAGCATCCTCCGGTGAATGGATTACACCGTTTCCCTAGTGCACCACCATCTGACGGCGTTCCAGACGCACGGCTGCCAGAGCTACAGCGTGGAGTTACAGGTACAGTCACCTGCTTGCCCCGTCTCCTCCTGCACTCCGTCCGTGACAGTACGCGTGCGTGGGACTTTGTGGAGATGCTTTACTGCGGGGGAAGCCATGGCGTCGTGTTGCATGCTGATTTTTGTCTTCACCGAAATTGTTGCTGCATGCCGCCCGCCGGGAGACGGAGCGGAGCGGCGGCTGATTGGGCGGTGCGGGGCGGTGCCGTGCGGGGCGGTGCCGTGCGGGGCGGTGCCGTGCGGGGCGGTGCCGTGCGGGGCGGTGCCGTGCGGGGTGGTGCCGTGCGGGGCGGGGCGGTGCCATGCGGGGCGGTGCCATGCGGGGCGGTGCCATGCGGGGCGGGGCGGGGCGGTGCACACAGGGTTTCAAAGTAAAGCGGGCCAGTGTGGTGCAGATTGCCCTTACGTTTCATAAACAGTTTCTGGGACCCCCCCCCCCACACACACACGCCTCCTGTATGACCAGATGCTCCAGCTGAAGACAGGCCGTCTGCTCCAGTTTCAAAACAAGGTTAATTGTGCAATATGTGACTTCTAAATCGCCACCTTTGTGATTGTGATATCCAGTAATGAGGTCAGTCAGCCTGATAGAGGTTAGGGTTCGGGTTAGGGTTCGGGTTCGGCCCGTCGCGGGCTGCTCGGCATGCAGGAGAACGGCTGCACCATTCTCTCAAGGTGACATTTAAGGTGCAGGATTTAGACGCAGAGATGGAGAGGAAGGAGCTAAACGCACCCTCCTCACCCATGTGGAAGGCTAACAGGACTCTGCTGGCACAGACATCATCAACAGCAGGAGACTGGAGGTCAGAGGTCAGGTCTTTTTTATGTGGGGGTGCTTATTGTGCAGCTCATGAGAATAAAGATGCTGAACACGTGCTAGAGCTGCATGCAACGACTCGATTCTTTATGTTATTATTATGCAACTTTGTGGATAAAATACTGAATATGACCCCCCATAAAAAAAAATCAAACAATTGAAAGAGTAAAATACCACAAGAGGAAGAGGGTTTGATTTTGATGTATTAAAAAAGGCAGCTGCGTAATTTTGCTGTTGGTTTCTGTAGGGTTTTACCAAACCCTCTTCCGGTTCTTGTTCTCCGTTGTGGGTGCGTATTCAATGAGGAGAATGTGGGTTTAGATTAAGACATTTATATAATTAACAGATCAGTACAAGTTAGTTCAGATATCAGCGCTGAGATTCCAACACAGCTCTCGTGCCCGCGCTTCATTGGAATGAAGACGCTTCCTGCTTCGTCCTCACGTCATTCTGTCCCCTGAAGGCGGGACTTTGCCCCAGCCAATCTAAGCCCATGTTTATCTGTGTTGTGTGATGTCACTGTTGTGATGCGTTCAATTGAAATCAGTCATTACAATAACAAACTAAACGTGGTGCGTCCCTGTTGTTCTGTCGGCATGTAAACACGTTGTGGAATCCCATCTACTATGGAAATTCCCTACAACTTAAACCATCAGGAAATCAGATAATAACGTCAGCTTTAAACTTAAAATATTCAACAACAAAAATCACTTCCCACCATTTTTTCATCTTAATTTCTTTATTTAATATTCAGGACCAAAAATATACATTTGTCTCAAACAACCAAAGAATGTCCGTGAAATAGCTTAAAATGTCCAAATCATTTGTTTTCTGTCACCTGAGCAGTTTTAAGATGACGTTCAGTCTGCGGTTGAAAAAAGATGATCAAATGTGGTGCTGTTGATGTCCAAGTCACGGTAGTGACTTTATCTTTCGACACGATGACCTCTGCACAGAGATGATTTCTTCGAAGGACCTATCCCGGGTGGTGAGGACAGCTCAGGGGATTGTGGGTCACCGTCTGCCTGATCTGGACTCTGTTTACATCTCCAGAGTCCAGAGGAGGGCCAGACGCATCTCCACAGACCCCACCCACCCGGGCCACAGACTGTTTGTCCCGCCCCCATCAGGGAGGCGGTTCAGGACAATAAGAAGCAGCACAGCGAGGCTCAGGAACAGCTTCTTCCCCCGAGCTGTGAAAGCAGTCGTTCCCTTGTAGTGATCTGGGACGCTTTATGCCGGCCCTGTTGCTGCTGCTGCTATTCTGCACTACTGCCTGTGATTCTCACTTTCTCTGTGTATATATATTGTTTCTGTGTATATATATTGTTTCTTAAGAGAGAGAATTTAGTTTATGTTATGATGTGTGCCTTAAGCCGTGGGCCTTCTCACGATTTTATTATGCTCGCATAATGACAATAAAGCATCTTGAATCTTGAAATAGTTTCGGCTGCATGTGAAGTTTTCTAAAGGATACCAGACCAGATGTCTTTCCTGAATAGATCATCATTAACTAAAGCTCAGGCCATTGTGAACAGACAGTATAGAAACGCATCGTTCGTAAAGAGGCGGTTGTTTCTTTTTAAAAGTGCAGCTCCTTTGTTCAATCTGGTCATCTTTCCGTTTGAAAGAGGAGCCTTCCTTTTCTCCTGCAGCACTAAAGACCAGATATGAACCTTCAGCCTCCAGCGCGATGAGAACAAGAATAATGCAGCATTTCACCGAGCAGGCGCTCTGAGCTCCATCTCCACGTGGCTCCGTTCAAGTTTCTCTCTCCCCTGGGAAGCAGCAGGATAGAATCAGCAGCTCCTCCTGGAAGCCACAAGATGGCTCCAGTTTGGCGGCTTTCTTCACACAAGCAGCTTCTGCTGGTGTTTAATGCAGCGCCTGAAAGCTGTGCTGAACAGCAGCATGTTACACACATCACACACATGTTACACATGTTACACATGTTACACACATGTTACACACATCACACACATGTTACACATGTTACACATGTTACACACATCACACACATGTTACACATGTTACACATGTTACACACATCACACACATGTTACACATGTTACACATGTTACACACATGTTACACACATCACACACATGTTACACATGTTACACATGTTACACACATCACACACATGTTACACATGTTACACATGTTACACACATCACACACATGTTACACACATCACACACATGTTACACATGTTACACATGTTACACACATCACACACATGTTACACATGTTACACATGTTACACACATCACACACATGTTACACACATCACACACATGTTACAAATGTTACACACGTTACACACATGTTACACACATCACACACATGTTACACATGTTACACATGTTACACACATCACACACATGTTACACACGTCACACACGGTACACACGTCACACACATGTTACACACGTTACACACATGTTACACACATCACACACGGTACACACGTTACACACATGTTACACACATCACACATGGAACACACGTTACACACATCACACACGTTACACATGTTACACACATGTTACACACATGTTACACATGTTACACACGTTACACATGTTACACATGTTATACACATGTTACACACGTTACACATGTTACACATGTTATACACGTCACACACATGTTACACATGTTACACACGTCACACACATGTTACACATGTTACACATGTTACACACGTTACACACATCACACACATGTTACACATGTTACACACGTTACACACGTCACACACATGTTACACATGTTACACACGTTACACACGTCACACACATGTTACACATGTTAGACACATTACACACGGTACACACATGTTACACACGTTACACACGTCACACACATGTTACACATGTTACACACGTTACACACGTCACACACATG
Organism: Brachionichthys hirsutus; assembly: GCF_040956055.1. Classification (NCBI taxonomy): domain Eukaryota; kingdom Metazoa; phylum Chordata; class Actinopteri; order Lophiiformes; family Brachionichthyidae; genus Brachionichthys; species Brachionichthys hirsutus. The sequence continues at coordinate 425,965 of NC_090900.1, read as the reverse complement.
TTACACACATCACACACATGTTACACACATGTTACACATGTTACACACGTTACACACATCACACATATGTTACACATGTTACACATGTTACACACATTACACACGTCACACACATGTTACACATGTTACACACGTCACACACATGTTACACATGTTACACACGTTACACACGTCACACACATGTTACACACGTCACACACATGTTACACATGTTAGACACGTTACACACGGTACACACATCACACACGTCACACACGGTACACACGTCACACACGTTACACCCGTCACACACATGTTACACATGTTACACACGTTACACACATCACACACGTCACACACGGTACACACGTCACACACGGTACACACGTCACACACACATTACACACTTTACACATGTTACACACTTTACACATGTTACACACGTTACACAAGTCACACACGTTACACACATGTTACACACGTTACACATACACACAAGTCACACGTTACACACATGTTACACACATTACACACATGTTAGACATGTCACACACGTTACACACATTACACACATGTTACACACGTTACACACAAGTCACACATGTTACACACGTCACACACATTACACACGTCACACACTTTACACACATGTTACACACGTTACACAAGTCACATACGTCACACACTTTACACATGTTACACACATCACACACGCTACACACGTTACACAAGTCACACACTTTACACATGTTACACAAGTCACACACTTTACACACATTACACACATGTTACACACGTCACACACGTTACACACATCACACATGTTACACACGTTACACACGTCACACACTTTACACACATGTTACACACATTACACACGTTACACACGTCACACACTTTACACACATGTTACACATGTCACACACATTACACATGTCATGCATGTCACACACCTCACACACGTTACACACGTCACACGTTACACACATGTTACACACGTATGCACATATTACACACGTCACACACGGTACACACGTCACACACATGTTACACACGTTACACACATGTTACACACATCACACACGGTACACACGTTACACACATGTTACACACATCACACATGGAACACACGTTACACACATCACACACGTCACACATGGAACACACGTCACACACATCACACATTACACACTTTACACACATCACACACATCACACATTACACACACGTTACACACGTCACACACATCACACATTACACACTTTACACATGTTACACACTTTACACATGTTACACACGTTACACAAGTCACACACGTTACACACTTTACGCACATGTTACACACGTCACACACGTTACACACATGTTACACACGTTACACACATGTTAGACATGTCACACACGTTACACACATTACACACACATTACACACATGTTACACACGTTACACACAAGTCACACATGCTACACGCGTCACACACATTACACACGTCACACACTTTACACACATGTTACACACGTTACACAAGTCACACACGTCACACACTTTACACACATGTTACACACGTTACACAAGTCACAGACATCACACACTTTACACACATCACACATTACACACACGTTACACACGTCACACATTACACACTTTACACATGTTACACACTTTACACATGTTACACACGTTACACAAGTCACACACGTTACACACTGTACACACATGTTACACACTTCACACACGTTACACACATGTTACACACGTTACACACAAGTCACACATTACACACGTTACACACATTACACACTTTACACACATTACACACATGTTACACACAAGTCACACATGTTACACACGTCACACACATTACACACGTCACACACTTTACACACATCACACATGGAACAGACGTTACACACGTTACACACATCACACACGTCACACATGGAACACACGTTACACACGTTACACATGTTACACACGTTACACACATTACACACATCACACACGTCACACATTACACACATGTTACACACACGTTACACACATGTTACACACGTCACACATTACACACATTGTAAGAGCAAATGTGTGCGCGCTGGGTGTGTGCGCACCGGGCGAGTGTGCGTCCAAGCCACGGTGATTGGGGCGTGGCACAGCCGGTGTGGAGGTTTTATTTGTGTGCGCTCACCTGTGCGGTGTCAGTGTGTGTGGCCTTGTAATGGTGGTGGGGTGAGCGTGGGAAGAAACTTTTTGTTGACCGCATAACCGTAAACGCAGGACCGCAGGAGAAGCAGGGTACCAGCCAGATGAACCATTGAAGGATTGCACGGGGGAAAGGAGGTATTTAAGGACAATCGATACAACAGCAAACAAGTAAGCCCTCCAGCTGTTCTTTCTGCAATCCGGAGCAAATAAATCTGTCAAGGCCTGTGCAACGTACCGCGTGCGCGTCTTCAATGTTTTAACCCCCTCGACTTAGCCCACCGTGGCATTCAGATTAATTTTGATTTATTTGCCACAACACACATGTTAGACACGTCACACACATCACACACACATCACACATGTCACACACATCACACATTACACACATGTTACACACGTCACACACATCACACATTACACACTTTACACACATCACACATTACACACACGTCACACACGTCACACAAGTCACACACGTTACACACGTTACACACAAGTCACACGTTACACACGTTACACACATTACAGACATGTTAGACATGTCACACACGTTACACACATTACACACACGTTACACACAAGTCACACATGTTACACACGTCACACACATTACACACGTCACACACTTTACACACATGTTACACACGTTACACAAGTCACACACGTCACACACTTTACACACATGTTACACACGTTACACAAGTCACAGACATCACACACTTTACACACATCACACATTACACACACGTTACACACGTCACACACATCACACATTACACACTTTACACATGTTACACACTTTACACAAGTCACACACGTTACACACATCACACACGTTACACACATGTTACACACGTTACACATACACACAAGTCACATGTTACACACATTACACACATGTTAGACATGTCACACACGTTACACACATTACATACATGTTACACACGTTACACACAAGTCACACATGTTACACACGTCACACACATTACACACGTCACACACTTTACACACATGTTACACACGTTACACAAGTCACATACGTCACACACTCTACACATGTTACACACATCACACACGCTACACACGTTACACAAGTCACACACTTTACACATGTTACACAAGTCACACACTTTACACACATTACACACATGTTACACACGTCACACACGTTACACACATCACACACACGTTACACACATCACACATGTTACACACGTTACACAAGTCACACACGTCACACACGTCACACACTTTACACACGTCACACACTTTACACACATGTTACACATGTCACACACATTACACACGTTACACACGTCACACACTTTACACACATGTTACACATGTCACACACATTACACACGTCATGCATGTCACACACCTCACACACGTTACACACGTCACACGTTACACACATGTTACACACGTATGGACATATTACACGCGTCACACGTTACACACTTTACACATGTTACACACATGTTACACACGTTATACACGTCACACACATTTTTAGGGCCGTTTTGAAGGAGGCCAAAGAGGTGCATGTTTTGAGGGCAGGAGTCAAACAGTTCCACCCTTGGGGGGCAGTATTGTAAAAAGATGATTTACCCATGTTAATCTTGTAGGAGGGGGTAATCAGGTTGTTGTTTGAGCTCCCTCTAGTGTTGTGGCTGTGGGTGTCACTAAATCTGTGGAGGTGTTTATTCAGGTATGCAGGGATTGAACAACGAGTAAGCGCTGCAGCCTCCTGCGACAGGTGTGTGCTACGATACTTCAAGGTGTAACAGCATTTTCTTGGATGATGGGAGTTTGCTCCTGTGCCCAAACTGCAAGGATTTAGTCCAGGGGTGCCCATTACGTCGATCGCAATCGACCGGTCGAAGGTAAAGTCGGTCGATCGCAAGACATATTTCTTGATTGACATGCACGGCAGCCAGTCAGATGACAACTTATTTTTTCTGACCTTTAGGTCACCGCACATGCGCAAAAAGGTGCTAAGTGCAGCCAAACTAGCAAGCTAGTCACGAGTTATCTCCGCTTTTTTCTTCAAAACAAATGAACGTTTATCACCATCGAAAATGAGTGTGGTTGCTGGACCAAGTAAGAAGGCAAAAACATATCACTTCTATACGGAATGGGAGGTGGAATTTTTTCTCATGATGCTGTTTTCCTGAACTCTTCTGGGGTGGAAAATGAGATTTTGACTCTTCAAGCCGACTTCGAACTGAAGTCAAGACCTCGTGGACAATTCTGGAGGAAACGTCCCCCAACATGAGGACATGTGCTGCCTCCTTCTCTGCATTACTCAGCTCCACTTATTTATGCGAGTCAGCCTGTCCCCACATGAAGATCATCAAGTCCAAGTCCTGTTCCACCAGACCGATGAACATTTGGATGTGTGCTTGAGGCTGAGTCAGCAGCGACTGGCCAGACTACGCATCCCTGATTCAAGTCACTGCAAGTCATCAAAGTAAACTGATGTAAATACAAAAAATGTTCATAGTTAATTAAATTGTGTTGTGCAATATTGGCTCATGCCGTTACGCAGGGTACATCAGCATACACTGTTAATAAAGAATCCTCGATATATATTTGAAAATAATTCTATGTTTTGCATTTTTTTAGTGGGTAGATCTTTGTGACTTGGTCATTTTATAAGCAGCTCGCATGCTGAAAAAGTCTGAGCACCCCTGATTTAGTCTGATGAGGCCGAGCAGACGCGACGTTGGCCCTGAATGCCTGTTTGGCCAGACACCAAGCTGATTCTGTTACTGAGGTGCAGGCAGCCTGCCCGGCGCTTTAGCTAATGCTTTCACTCAGCAGATCGGTCACAGCGCTTCGGCCACAACAAACACAAAGTAGCAGCTCGTTGTTGGGATGTCAAAGTATGCCATTACAATTTGACTTACCACCCTGAAAGCTGCGCTGCAGAATGATAGAGGCAGGATGTCTTCCAGTCAGCATCATGTGGGACGCCTGATGGGGGGAAATTAAAGATTTGCTCATTTTATTATTTTTTTCTGAAATTACCGGTAAGCACTTTATTTGAACATGCACAATTTTCACATTTTATTTATTTTCTCTTATTTTGAAATGCAGCTCCACTTTTATTTTCTTAGTGAGATAACATTATACATATCTGTAGTCATACATATATGTTCAGTTTTATGTTACGTAATCACAGCTCGGGGGAAGAAGCTGTTCCTGAGCCTCGCTGTGCTGCTTCTTATTGTCCTGAACCGCCTCCCTGATGGGGGCGGGACAAACAGTCTGTGGCCCGGGTGGGTGGGGTCTGTGGGCGGGACAAACAGTCTGTGGCCCGGGTGGGTGGGGTCTGTGGCGATGCGTCTGGCCCTCCTCTGGACTCTGGAGGTGTAAACAGAGTCCAAATCAGGCAGACGGTGACCCACAATCCCCTGAGCTGTCCTCACCACCCGTGATAGGTCCTTCCTGTCCTGCGCCGTGCAGCTGCCGTACCACACGGTCGCACTGAGACACAGGATGCTCTCTATCGTGGCCCGGTAGAAGTCTTCAAGCAGCACAGAGGAGAGTCCAGCCCGCTTCAGCTTCCTGAGGAAGAAGAGCCGTTGCTGGGTCTTCTTCACCAGGTGTCTGGTGTTGAGTGTCCAGGAGAGGTCAGAGGAGATGTGGATGCCCAGGAATTTAATGTTCTCCACACGCTCCACTGCTTCCCCTCGTATGCACAGGGGGGCGTGTTCAGTCCTCCTGGACCTCCTGTAGTCCACTATGACCTCCTTGGTCTTGCTGGTGTTCAGAACAAGGCTGTTCCTCGAGCACCACAGCATCAGGTTCTGGACCTCCTCTCTGTAGTGGGTCTTGTCGTTGTTGGAGATGTGACCCACCACAGTGGTGTCGTCAGCAAACTTCACAACCAGGTTTGTGGAGTGGATGCAGAGCAGTCGTGGGTGAAGAGGGTGAAGAGAGCAGGGCTGAGAACACAGCCCTGGGGCATCCCAGTGTTCAGGATCAGAGGGGAGGATGTGGTGTCTCCTATCCTCACCACCTGGGGCCGGTTGCTGAGGAAGTCCCTGACCCAGGAGCAGAGCGGTGGAGACAGTCCCAGGCTGTGGAGCTTCAGAGCCAGCATGTCCGGTGGGACGGTGTTAAAAGCTGAACTGAAGTCCACAAACAGCATCCTGACGTAGGTGTTAGGCTGCTCCAGGTGAGTCAGGGCCGAGTGCAGTGTCAGCGAGACGGCGTCCTCCGTGGAGCGGTTCCCCCTGTAGGTGAACTGCAGGCTGTCCAAGCCAGCAGGGACGGCGTCCTTGATGTGTTTAAGGAGGATCCTCTCGAAGCACTTCATCACCACCGGAGTCAGAGCAACAGGGCGGTAATCGTTGAGGCAGGAGATGGATGATTTATTGGGTACCGGCACAATGATGGAGGACTTAAGGCAGGCAGGGACGGTGGACAGCTGCAGGGACAGGTTGAAGATGTCCAGGAAAACCCCTGCCAGTTGGTCAGCACACGTCTTCAGTGTCCGGCCTGACACGCCATCTGGTCCCGCAGCCTTGTTGATGTTGATCCTCCTCAGGCTGAGGAGACCTGGTGCAGCTGCAGGACGAGCGGCTGATGCTGCACCTCAGGCTGAGACCTGGTGGGCAATTTGGTTTACAGCAGTTACACTTTCTACAACTGTAGTCTGCTGCTGGTCGCCGCCTGTGCATGCGCCCAGGCAATGTGGGTGAAGTGTCTTGCCTAAGGACACAACGACAGTGTGCCTGAGCCGGGAATCAAACCGATCATAGGACGACCCTCTCAACCACCTGCGCCACCATCGCCCAGTGCTGTGCTGTCCACCCACGGTTTCTGGTTAGGAAAAACCGTGATCGTCTTTGGGGGAAGGACAGCATCAGTGCAGAAGTGAACATAGGAAAGCACAGATGACGTGTAATCCTCAAAATCTGCATCCTCTTTGAATACCTCCCAGTCCGTGTGCTCAAAACAGTCCTGCAGGGCTGAGGAAGCCTCCTCGGTGCAGACCTGCACGGTCCTGGTGGTGGGTTTAGTCCTGCAGATCAGCGGTTTATATGCAGGGATCAGGTTCACTGAGATGAGGTCAGACATACCCAGGTGGGGGGCTGCTACAGCCTTGTAGGCCCCCGGGATGTTGCAGTAGACCTGATCCAGAATGTTGTGTTCTCTGGTGGGGAAGGTGATGAATTTGTGGAATTTGGGGAGCACAGCTTTTAGTTCCACGTGGTTAAAGTCTCCAGCTACAATCACAGCGGCCTCTGGATTAGCGTCCATCTGGCTGCTTACCAGGCATTACAGCTCCTCCAGCGCTAGCTTAGCATTAGCACGCGGTGGTATGTAGGCCGCTACGATCACAGCGGAGCTGAGTTCTCTAGCCGGTTTAAACGGTCTGCATTTCACTGCAAGATATTCCAGGTCGGGGGAGCAGAATGTTCCGATCACGTTCGTAGCAGAACACCACGAGTTGTGAACGTACAGCGCCAAACCTCCGCCTTTGGCCTTGCCTGAAGCTGCAGTCCGGTCGGCGCGGAGCAGCGAGCGGCCCGCTAGCTCCACCGCTGCGTCGGGGATGTTACATAACCGCCACCTCGCCTCGGCGGAGGCAATCATACCTTAGGTCTTCAGTCCTGGTCCAGGCAATGATTGATTGCTTCACAAATGACAAATTGATCGTCAAAGATACTTTATTTCCTTTATGCTTCCTATTTCCTGATAGTATAAAGAAGACACAGGTGCAGGAGAAGAATACTGTACTCCCTAATCATTTGTTCCCCTCATCATCATCCGTCACCTGATGACATTGATGATGCAGCGTGTAGGGTTCTACCAAACCCTCTTCCGGTTCTTGTTCTCCTTCGTGGGTGCGTATTCAATGAGGTGAATGTGGGTCAAGGTTAAGACATTTATATAATATGCAGATCAGTACAGTTATATCGGATATCAGCGCTGGATTCCACCGTGCGTCTCGTGAATGCATCATGGCGGAATGCCGGCGTTTCCTGCTTCAACACGTCATTACGTCTCCTGTAGGCGGGGATTTGCCCCAGCCAATCTAAGCCCATGTTTACCTGCGTCATTATGTGTCGTCACCAGGTGAGGCGTTCAAGTGAATCAGTAATAATGATACAAACATAAATGTGGTGCTCCCTGTTGTGATGTCGGCGTGTAATCACGTTGTGGAATCCCATTCAATACGGAAATTCCCTTCAACTGTGTGCTTTAGAGCTTCAGAGCATCACGTTGACACTCAGAGAGGATGTGACGCCTGCAGACCTCGAGTTTCTAGAGAGAATTCATACAGAATAGTACAGGTTGTCCTCCATCCGCATCATTTCTCAAACTAGCTGCGTGTTTGTGGCAATTTGCTAGTCTTGGACTTTAGAGTTCTTCTATCTGCAGAGACCGACATGATGCTAATGTCCTAATGAAGACGTTCCAATGTAAATGAGGATGAGGTGAGCCTGACAGCTTCCAAATAGGAAAAGTGAGCCCCTAATGGAAGCCGGCCTGAACTGGTCCGAGAGAAGAGCCGAGCTGGCTCAGAGTGTCCGAGGAAAGGAAGAAAAAAGGCTCTTCTCTTCTGCTCCTCTTCCTCCAGCAGAGCTGCAGAGCTCTGGTCTTAGTTATTCGTCATCATCAGATTTATTAGTATTCTACTTGGCTAAAGGTTTAGTTTGATATTGATATATATATTTGACATGTCTGCACCCAGAATGTTGATTGTGACTGGGATGGAATTCTAAAGGCAGATTATTGTTCACTTGTTCCAGTACGTCTTGTTTGTCTCGGCTCTCTGCAGACATGCCCAAGCAGGCTTCAGAGTGACAGCAGAAATCTCAAATCAATAGAAAACAAATGGAATTACTCGCGTTTCAACACATCGCCCGGCACGAACGGCACCAATTCCTGCCGGTCGATCTTTCAGTCGGTATCTCCGAGGGCGTCCCGGCCAGTGACCATGGCTGTGCTTGTGTCTTTCTCCAGATGAAGTCAACAGAGCTGGACCAAAGGCTTTTCACAGACAGCTACTGCAAAGTGTGCAGCGCTCAGCTCATCTCCGAGTCCCAGAGGGTGGCCCACTATGAGGTGAGGAGTCTGAGGACACCCCTCACATCACCTCACACGACAGAGCGTTTGGGGGTTAATGACAGGCTCAGGGCTCGTGCTCTTTGGGCTCCCCCCTGGGACGCTGGGCTGACCCTTGACCCTTGACCCTGCAGCTGATGAGCCATCGCTGCTAGTTTTTAATGGCTAAGAGGGAATCGCAGCAGCAGAAGCTGCACCCTGACTCTGCTGCGAGAGCATCGTCTAAAGCACAGATATTAAATGTTGACCTACTCCGTGTAACTCATTTGCATATTTACAGTCAAGGAGCAGAAACGACACACCCTTTTATCTCCTAGTTTGTATTGCAAATCGCTGAAGTGTGTAAAACCGTGTGAAACGATGGCGGCTCATGCAGCACGGTCAGCAGGACTTATCGAGCCCCGCTCCATAACGTCCGGCTGTCCTGGCGCTGTCGTGTCCATAGTTGGGCACAACGATATTTCAAAGATGGGAATGTTTTCTGAGCTACTGTAATGGATCAGCGTCAGAGATACTGATTTGCTGATGCCGCTCTGAGTTAGTGCCGGTTCCCCAGCTCCTCCTCTCCACGTGTTCAGGTGTGTTTGACAATGAACCGTAAATGGCTGCAGTACTTCTCCTGTGGGATGCCGTCTTGTCAGGAACCTGGAGTGTCTGTCCTGCAGACGGACATGGATCGTCTTTCGTGTTTTTAGGAGTGTTTTTTAAACAAACAAACGTTATAGTCATTCGAATCTTGTCCCTTCACATCTGACAGTCCGTTCTTTAGTAAGACGTGTGTATTGATCACCCTTATGCACCACTTTGTGAGGGGTGACCCTGATCTTAAAGGCGTCGTTTTGCTCCCTCCTGTCTGCTGACCATTGACAGCAGACCTTCTCACTCTCATTCTGGCTGAAGACTGATCTGAGAGCAGCCCTGCTGCCATTGACTCATTTTATTCTTACTGTCGGCGACCTTGCGGCTGTTAAGCATCGTTATTGATTTCTGCTGTTGTTCCTGATAAAGAACAAGGTGTGGCTGATGTGGAATGTCGTCTGAGGAGGAACGTTGTATTCATTCCCTTTGACATTGCCACTTTGTTCAAAGTTGCTTTGTCTTTGAACCAACGTTTTTGGCGTTGGGCTCGCTGCTTTGCTTGGGAGTGCTGTGTAAAATCGTTGTTCTTCACGGCGTTGCAGGAGACAGGAAGTGGCTGTACCAATCCTGTGTAAAATATTCATTCTGTTATTGTGTGGCGAATGCTGAAAGCCTCCTGGAGCTGGGGGACATTCTCTGAGCACATTTAGGGTCTAATGCATGGTGACACATCAGGAGCAACAAAACAGATGTGAATAGAGGGTCGGTGGGGGGGGGGGGGGTTGCTCTGCACTCAGGCAGTTGAGATGTTCCACTTTAATTTGCACAGAATAACTTGGTTTTATTCATGCTCTTTGCCGCTCCACTCGTCAGACGCATTCAGCAGCTGAGTGGTCGCAATAAAAGTTTTGATTGTCCTGAAAGTTGTGACTTCATTTGGAGCCCAGCGATTCGGCACCAGAACTACTTCCCTCAAAAATAGAAGCAGGTCTGGAGAATGTGGGAGGAAAACGTGCAGGCTGGTGTTGACCTTCCTGAAGTTGCTTGGGGAATTTGTTTCATTCATCACAAAACTGCAGAAGTGATCACAGGATGGTTCTTCAGAGATCGTATTAAATGTGCCTTGGTGCTGCACAGACCAGACGTGAGAGTTCAATTAGTAGTAGAGGAACTCCAATTTAGTAGTAGAGCTACTCTAATTTAGTATTAGAGCTACTCTAATTTAGTAGTAGAGCTACTCCAATTTAGTAGTAGAGGAACTCTAATTTAGTAGTAGAGCTACTCTAATTTAGTAGTAGAGGAACTCCAATTTAGTATTAGAGCTACTCTAATTTAGTAGTAGAGGAACTCCAATTTAGTATTAGAGCTACTCCAATTTAGTATTAGAGCTACTCCAATTTAGTAGTAGAGCTACTCTAATTTAGTATTAGAGCTACTCCAATTTAGTAGTAGAGCTACTCCAATTTAGTAGTAGAGCTACTCCAATTTAGTATTAGAGCTACTCCAATTTAGTAGTAGAGCTACTCTAATTTAGTAGTAGAGGAACTCCAATTTAGTAGTAGAGCTACTCTAATTTAGTAGTAGAGGAACTCCAATTTAGTATTAGAGCTACTCCAATTTAGTATTAGAGCTACTCCAATTTAGTAGTAGAGCTACTCTAATTTAGTATTAGAGCTACTCCAATTTAGTATTAGAGCTACTCTAATTTAGTATTAGAGCTACTCCAATTTAGTATTAGAGCTACTCCAATTTAGTAGTGGAGCTACTCTAATTTAGTATTAGAGCTACTCTAATTTAGTAGTAGAGCTACTCCAATTTAGTAGTAGAGCTACTCCAATTTAGTAGTAGAGCTACTCCAATTTAGTATTAGAGCTACTCCAATTTAGTAGTGGAGCTACTCTAATTTAGTATTAGAGCTACTCTAATTTAGGAGTAGAGCTACTCCAATTTAGTAGTAGAGCTACTCCAATTTAGTATTAGAGCTACTCCAATTTAGTAGTGGAGCTACTCTAATTTAGTATTAGAGCTACTCCAATTTAGTAGTGGAGCTACTCCAATTTAGTAGTAGAGCTACTCTAATTTAGTATTAGAGCTACTCCAATTTAGTAGTAGAGCTACTCCAATTTAGTAGTGGAGCTACTCTAATTTAGTATTAGAGCTACTCTAATTTAGTATTAGAGCTACTCCAATTTAGTAGTAGAGCTACTCTAATTTAGTATTAGAGCTACTCCAATTTAGTAGTGGAGCTACTCTAATTTAGTATTAGAGCTACTCTAATTTAGTATTAGAGCTACTCTAATTTAGTAGTGGAGCTACTCTAATTTAGTATTAGAGCTACTCCAATTTAGTAGTAGAGCTACTCCAATTTAGTAGTGGAGCTACTCTAATTTAGTATTAGAGCTACTCCAATTTAGTAGTAGAGCTACTCTAATTTAGTAGTAGAGCTCCTTCAATTTAGTATTAGAGCTACTCTAATTTAGTAGTAGAGCTACTCTAATTTAGTAGTAGAGCTACTCTAATTTAGTAGTAGAGCTCCTTCAATTTAATATTAGAGCTACTCCAATTTAGTATTAGAGCTACTCTAATTTAGTAGTAGAGCTACTCTAATCAGTAGTAGAGCTACTTCAATTTAGTATGAGAGCTACTCTAATTTAGTAGTAGAGCTCCTTCAATTTAGTATTAGAGCTACTCCAATTTAGTATTAGAGCTACTCTAATTTAGTAGTAGAGCTACTCTAATCAGCAGTAGAGCTACTTCAATTTAGTATTAGAGCTACTCCAATTTAGTAGTAGAGCTACTCCAATTTAGTAGTAGAGCTCCTTCAATTTAGTAGTAGAGCTCCTTCAATTTAGTATTAGAGCTACTCTAATTTAGTAGTAGAGCTACTCTAATTTAGTAGTGGAGCTACTCCAATTTAGTAGTGGAGCTACTCCAATTTAGTATTAGAGCTACTCTAATTTAGTATTAGAGCTCCTTCAATTTAGTAGTAGAGCTACTCCAATTTAGTAGTAGAGCTACTCTAATTTAGTAGTGGAGCTCCTTCAATTTAGTATTAGAGCTACTCCAATTTAGTATTAGAGCTACTCTAATTTAGTAGTAGAGCTACTCTAATCAGCAGTAGAGCTCCTTCAATTTAGTATTAGAGCTACTCTAATCAGTAGTAGAGCTACTTCAATTTAGCATTAAAGCTAATCCAATTTAGTAGTAGAGCTCCTTCAATTTAGTATTAGAGCTACTCTAATCAGTAGTAGAGCTACTTCAATTTAGTATTAGAGCTACTCTAATTTAGTAGTAGAGCTACTCTAATTTAGTAGTAGAGCTACTCTAATTTAGTAGTAGAGCTACTCCAATTTAGTAGTAGAGCTACTCCAATTTAGTAGTAGAGCTACTCTAATTTAGCAGTAGAGCTACTTCAATTTAGTATTAGAGCTACTCTAATTTCGTAGTAGAGCTACTCTAATTTAGTAGTAGAGCTACTCTAATTTAGCAGTAGAGCTACTCTAATTTAGTAGTAGAGCTACTCTAATTTAGTAGTAGAGCTACTCTAATTTAGTAGTAGAGCTACCCCAATTTAGTAGTAGAGCTACTCCAATTTAGTAGTAGAGCTACTCTAATTTAGTAGTAGAGCTACTCTAATTTAGTAGTAGAGCTACCCCAATTTAGTAGTAGAGCTACTCCAATTTAGTAGTAGAGCTACTCTAATTTAGCAGGAGAGCTACTCTAATTTAGTAGTAGAGGAACTCCAATTTAGTAGTAGAGCTACTCTAATTTAGTAGTAGAGCTACTCCAATTTAGTAGTGGAGCTACTCTAATTTAGTATTAGAGCTACTCTAATTTAGTATTAGAGCTACTCTAATTTAGTAGTGGAGCTACTCTAATTTAGTATTAGAGCTACTCCAATTTAGTAGTAGAGCTACTCTAATTTAGTATTAGAGCTACTCCAATTTAGTAGTAGAGCTACTCCAATTTAGTAGTGGAGCTACTCTAATTTAGTAGTAGAGCTACTCCAATTTAGTAGTGGAGCTACTCCAATTTAGTAGTAGAGCTACTCCAATTTAGTAGTAGAGCTCCTTCAATTTAGTAGTAGAGCTCCTTCAATTTAGTATTAGAGCTACTCTAATTTAGTAGTAGAGCTACTCTAATTTAGTAGTAGAGCTACTCCAATTTAGTAGTGGAGCTACTCCAATTTAGTAGTAGAGCTACTCTAATTTAGTATTAGAGCTCCTTCAATTTAGTAGTAGAGCTACTCCAATTTAGTATTAGAGCTACTCCAATTTAGTAGTGGAGCTACTCTAATTTAGTATTAGAGCTACTCTAATTTAGGAGTAGAGCTACTCCAATTTAGTAGTAGAGCTACTCCAATTTAGTATTAGAGCTACTCCAATTTAGTAGTGGAGCTACTCTAATTTAGTATTAGAGCTACTCCAATTTAGTAGTGGAGCTACTCCAATTTAGTAGTAGAGCTACTCTAATTTAGTATTAGAGCTACTCCAATTTAGTAGTAGAGCTACTCCAATTTAGTAGTGGAGCTACTCTAATTTAGTATTAGAGCTACTCTAATTTAGTATTAGAGCTACTCCAATTTAGTAGTAGAGCTACTCTAATTTAGTATTAGAGCTACTCCAATTTAGTAGTGGAGCTACTCTAATTTAGTATTAGAGCTACTCTAATTTAGTATTAGAGCTACTCTAATTTAGTAGTGGAGCTACTCTAATTTAGTATTAGAGCTACTCCAATTTAGTAGTAGAGCTACTCCAATTTAGTAGTGGAGCTACTCTAATTTAGTATTAGAGCTACTCCAATTTAGTAGTAGAGCTACTCTAATTTAGTAGTAGAGCTCCTTCAATTTAGTATTAGAGCTACTCTAATTTAGTAGTAGAGCTACTCTAATTTAGTAGTAGAGCTACTCTAATTTAGTAGTAGAGCTCCTTCAATTTAATATTAGAGCTACTCCAATTTAGTATTAGAGCTACTCTAATTTAGTAGTAGAGCTACTCTAATCAGTAGTAGAGCTACTTCAATTTAGTATGAGAGCTACTCTAATTTAGTAGTAGAGCTCCTTCAATTTAGTATTAGAGCTACTCCAATTTAGTATTAGAGCTACTCTAATTTAGTAGTAGAGCTACTCTAATCAGCAGTAGAGCTACTTCAATTTAGTATTAGAGCTATTCCAATTTAGTAGTAGAGCTACTCCAATTTAGTAGTAGAGCTCCTTCAATTTAGTAGTAGAGCTCCTTCAATTTAGTATTAGAGCTACTCTAATTTAGTAGTAGAGCTACTCTAATTTAGTAGTGGAGCTACTCCAATTTAGTAGTGGAGCTACTCCAATTTAGTATTAGAGCTACTCTAATTTAGTATTAGAGCTCCTTCAATTTAGTAGTAGAGCTACTCCAATTTAGTAGTAGAGCTACTCTAATTTAGTAGTGGAGCTCCTTCAATTTAGTATTAGAGCTACTCCAATTTAGTATTAGAGCTACTCTAATTTAGTAGTAGAGCTACTCTAATCAGCAGTAGAGCTCCTTCAATTTAGTATTAGAGCTACTCTAATCAGTAGTAGAGCTACTTCAATTTAGCATTAAAGCTAATCCAATTTAGTAGTAGAGCTCCTTCAATTTAGTATTAGAGCTACTCTAATCAGTAGTAGAGCTACTTCAATTTAGTATTAGAGCTACTCTAATTTAGTAGTAGAGCTACTCTAATTTAGTAGTAGAGCTACTCTAATTTAGTAGTAGAGCTACTCCAATTTAGTAGTAGAGCTACTCCAATTTAGTAGTAGAGCTACTCTAATTTAGCAGTAGAGCTACTTCAATTTAGTATTAGAGCTACTCTAATTTCGTAGTAGAGCTACTCTAATTTAGTAGTAGAGCTACTCTAATTTAGCAGTAGAGCTACTCTAATTTAGTAGTAGAGCTACTCTAATTTAGTAGTAGAGCTACTCTAATTTAGTAGTAGAGCTACCCCAATTTAGTAGTAGAGCTACTCCAATTTAGTAGTAGAGCTACTCTAATTTAGTAGTAGAGCTACTCTAATTTAGTAGTAGAGCTACCCCAATTTAGTAGTAGAGCTACTCCAATTTAGTAGTAGAGCTACTCTAATTTAGCAGGAGAGCTACTCTAATTTAGTAGTAGAGGAACTCCAATTTAGTAGTAGAGCTACTCTAATTTAGTAGTAGAGCTACTCCAATTTAGTAGTGGAGCTACTCTAATTTAGTATTAGAGCTACTCTAATTTAGTATTAGAGCTACTCTAATTTAGTAGTGGAGCTACTCTAATTTAGTATTAGAGCTACTCCAATTTAGTAGTAGAGCTACTCTAATTTAGTATTAGAGCTACTCCAATTTAGTAGTAGAGCTACTCCAATTTAGTAGTGGAGCTACTCTAATTTAGTAGTAGAGCTACTCCAATTTAGTAGTGGAGCTACTCCAATTTAGTAGTAGAGCTACTCCAATTTAGTAGTAGAGCTCCTTCAATTTAGTAGTAGAGCTCCTTCAATTTAGTATTAGAGCTACTCTAATTTAGTAGTAGAGCTACTCTAATTTAGTAGTAGAGCTACTCCAATTTAGTAGTGGAGCTACTCCAATTTAGTAGTAGAGCTACTCTAATTTAGTATTAGAGCTCCTTCAATTTAGTAGTAGAGCTACTCCAATTTAGTAGTAGAGCTACTCTAATTTAGTATTAGAGCTACTCCAATTTAGTAGTAGAGCTACTCCAATTTAGTAGTGGAGCTACTCTAATTTAGTATTAGAGCTACTCTAATTTAGTATTAGAGCTCCTTCAATTTAGTAGTAGAGCTACTCCAATTTAGTATTAGAGCTACTCCAATTTAGTAGTGGAGCTACTCTAATTTAGTATTAGAGCTACTCTAATTTAGGAGTAGAGCTACTCCAATTTAGTAGTAGAGCTACTCCAATTTAGTATTAGAGCTACTCCAATTTAGTAGTGGAGCTACTCTAATTTAGTATTAGAGCTACTCCAATTTAGTAGTGGAGCTACTCCAATTTAGTAGTAGAGCTACTCTAATTTAGTATTAGAGCTACTCCAATTTAGTAGTAGAGCTACTCCAATTTAGTAGTGGAGCTACTCTAATTTAGTATTAGAGCTACTCTAATTTAGTATTAGAGCTACTCCAATTTAGTAGTAGAGCTACTCTAATTTAGTATTAGAGCTACTCCAATTTAGTAGTGGAGCTACTCTAATTTAGTATTAGAGCTACTCTAATTTAGTATTAGAGCTA
This sequence comes from Brachionichthys hirsutus, assembly GCF_040956055.1. Classification (NCBI taxonomy): domain Eukaryota; kingdom Metazoa; phylum Chordata; class Actinopteri; order Lophiiformes; family Brachionichthyidae; genus Brachionichthys; species Brachionichthys hirsutus. Next base: position 408,885 of record NC_090900.1, on the reverse strand, counting down.
CTCTAATTTAGTAGTGGAGCTACTCTAATTTAGTATTAGAGCTACTCCAATTTAGTAGTAGAGCTACTCCAATTTAGTAGTGGAGCTACTCTAATTTAGTATTAGAGCTACTCCAATTTAGTAGTAGAGCTACTCTAATTTAGTAGTAGAGCTCCTTCAATTTAGTATTAGAGCTACTCTAATTTAGTAGTAGAGCTACTCTAATTTAGTAGTAGAGCTACTCTAATTTAGTAGTAGAGCTCCTTCAATTTAATATTAGAGCTACTCCAATTTAGTATTAGAGCTACTCTAATTTAGTAGTAGAGCTACTCTAATCAGTAGTAGAGCTACTTCAATTTAGTATGAGAGCTACTCTAATTTAGTAGTAGAGCTCCTTCAATTTAGTATTAGAGCTACTCCAATTTAGTATTAGAGCTACTCTAATTTAGTAGTAGAGCTACTCTAATCAGCAGTAGAGCTACTTCAATTTAGTATTAGAGCTACTCCAATTTAGTAGTAGAGCTACTCCAATTTAGTAGTAGAGCTCCTTCAATTTAGTAGTAGAGCTCCTTCAATTTAGTATTAGAGCTACTCTAATTTAGTAGTAGAGCTACTCTAATTTAGTAGTGGAGCTACTCCAATTTAGTAGTGGAGCTACTCCAATTTAGTATTAGAGCTACTCTAATTTAGTATTAGAGCTCCTTCAATTTAGTAGTAGAGCTACTCCAATTTAGTAGTAGAGCTACTCTAATTTAGTAGTGGAGCTCCTTCAATTTAGTATTAGAGCTACTCCAATTTAGTATTAGAGCTACTCTAATTTAGTAGTAGAGCTACTCTAATCAGCAGTAGAGCTCCTTCAATTTAGTATTAGAGCTACTCTAATCAGTAGTAGAGCTACTTCAATTTAGCATTAAAGCTAATCCAATTTAGTAGTAGAGCTCCTTCAATTTAGTATTAGAGCTACTCTAATCAGTAGTAGAGCTACTTCAATTTAGTATTAGAGCTACTCTAATTTAGTAGTAGAGCTACTCTAATTTAGTAGTAGAGCTACTCTAATTTAGTAGTAGAGCTACTCCAATTTAGTAGTAGAGCTACTCCAATTTAGTAGTAGAGCTACTCTAATTTAGCAGTAGAGCTACTTCAATTTAGTATTAGAGCTACTCTAATTTCGTAGTAGAGCTACTCTAATTTAGTAGTAGAGCTACTCTAATTTAGCAGTAGAGCTACTCTAATTTAGTAGTAGAGCTACTCTAATTTAGTAGTAGAGCTACTCTAATTTAGTAGTAGAGCTACCCCAATTTAGTAGTAGAGCTACTCCAATTTAGTAGTAGAGCTACTCTAATTTAGTAGTAGAGCTACTCTAATTTAGTAGTAGAGCTACCCCAATTTAGTAGTAGAGCTACTCCAATTTAGTAGTAGAGCTACTCTAATTTAGCAGGAGAGCTACTCTAATTTAGTAGTAGAGGAACTCCAATTTAGTAGTAGAGCTACTCTAATTTAGTAGTAGAGCTACTCCAATTTAGTAGTGGAGCTACTCTAATTTAGTATTAGAGCTACTCTAATTTAGTATTAGAGCTACTCTAATTTAGTAGTGGAGCTACTCTAATTTAGTATTAGAGCTACTCCAATTTAGTAGTAGAGCTACTCTAATTTAGTATTAGAGCTACTCCAATTTAGTAGTAGAGCTACTCCAATTTAGTAGTGGAGCTACTCTAATTTAGTAGTAGAGCTACTCCAATTTAGTAGTGGAGCTACTCCAATTTAGTAGTAGAGCTACTCCAATTTAGTAGTAGAGCTCCTTCAATTTAGTAGTAGAGCTCCTTCAATTTAGTATTAGAGCTACTCTAATTTAGTAGTAGAGCTACTCTAATTTAGTAGTAGAGCTACTCCAATTTAGTAGTGGAGCTACTCCAATTTAGTAGTAGAGCTACTCTAATTTAGTATTAGAGCTCCTTCAATTTAGTAGTAGAGCTACTCCAATTTAGTAGTAGAGCTACTCTAATTTAGTATTTGAGCTACTCCAATTTAGTAGTAGAGCTACTCTAATTTAGTAGTAGAGCTCCTTCAATTTAGTATTAGAGCTACTCTAATTTAGTAGTAGAGCTACTCTAATTTAGTAGTAGAGCTACTCTAATTTAGTAGTAGAGCTCCTTCAATTTAATATTAGAGCTACTCCAATTTAGTATTAGAGCTACTCTAATTTAGTAGTAGAGCTACTCTAATCAGTAGTAGAGCTACTTCAATTTAGTATGAGAGCTACTCTAATTTAGTAGTAGAGCTCCTTCAATTTAGTATTAGAGCTACTCCAATTTAGTATTAGAGCTACTCTAATTTAGTAGTAGAGCTACTCTAATCAGCAGTAGAGCTACTTCAATTTAGTATTAGAGCTACTCCAATTTAGTAGTAGAGCTACTCCAATTTAGTAGTAGAGCTCCTTCAATTTAGTAGTAGAGCTCCTTCAATTTAGTATTAGAGCTACTCTAATTTAGTAGTAGAGCTACTCTAATTTAGTAGTGGAGCTACTCCAATTTAGTAGTGGAGCTACTCCAATTTAGTATTAGAGCTACTCTAATTTAGTATTAGAGCTCCTTCAATTTAGTAGTAGAGCTACTCCAATTTAGTAGTAGAGCTACTCTAATTTAGTAGTGGAGCTACTCCAATTTAGTATTAGAGCTACTCCAATTTAGTAGTAGAGCTACTCCAATTTAGTAGTGGAGCTACTCTAATTTAGTAGTAGAGCTACTCCAATTTAGTATTAGAGCTACTCTAATTTAGTAGTAGAGCTCCTTCAATTTAGTATTAGAGCTACTCTAATCAGTAGTAGAGCTACTTCAATTTAGCATTAAAGCTAATCCAATTTAGTAGTAGAGCTACTCCAATTTAGTAGTAGAGCTACTCTAATTTAGTAGTAGAGCTACTCTAATTTAGTAGTAGAGGAACTCCAATTTAGTATTAGAGCTACTCCAATTTAGTAGTAGAGCTACTTCAATTTAGTATTAGAGCTACTCTAATTTAGTAGTAGAGCTACTCTAATTTAGTAGTAGAGCTACTCTAATTTAGTAGTAGAGCTACTCCAATTTAGTAGTAGAGCTACTCCAATTTAGTAGTAGAGCTACTCTAATTTAGCAGTAGAGCTACTTCAATTTAGTATTAGAGCTACTCTAATTTCGTAGTAGAGCTACTCTAATTTAGTAGTAGAGCTACTCTAATTTAGTAGTAGAGCTACTCTAATTTAGTAGTAGAGCTACCCCAATTTAGTAGTAGAGCTACTCCAATTTAGTAGTAGAGCTACTCTAATTTAGTAGTAGAGCTACTCTAATTTAGTAGTAGAGCTACCCCAATTTAGTAGTAGAGCTACTCCAATTTAGTAGTAGAGCTACTCTAATTTAGCAGGATAGCTACTCTAATTTAGTAGTAGAGGAACTCCAATTTAGTAGTAGAGCTACTCTAATTTAGTAGTAGAGCTACTCTAATTTAGTAGTAGAGGAACTCCAATTTAGTAGTAGAGCTACTCCAATTTAGTAGTAGAGCTACTCTAATTTAGTAGTAGAGCTAGTCCAATTTAGTAGTAGAGCTACTCTAATTTAGTAGTAGAGCTACTTCAATTTAGTATTAGAGCTACTCTAATTTAGTAGTCGAGCTACTTCAATTTAGTATTAGAGCTACTCTAATTTAGCAGTAGAGCTACTCCAATTTAGTATTAGAGCTACTCCAATTTAGTAGTAGAGCTACTCTAACTTAGCAGTAGAGCTACTCTAATTTAGTAATAGAGCTACTCTAATTTAGGAGTAGAGCTACTCTAATTTAGTAGTAGAGCTACTCCAATTTAGTAGTAGAGCTACTTCAATTTAGTATTAGAGCTACTCTAATTTAGTAGTAGAGCTACTCTAATTTAGTAGTAGAGCTACTCCAATTTAGTAGTAGAGCTACTCCAATTTAGTAGTAGAGCTACTCTAATTTAGCAGTAGAGCTACTTCAATTTAGTATTAGAGCTACTCTAATTTCGTAGTAGAGCTACTCTAATTTAGTAGTAGAGCTACTCTAATTTAGCAGTAGAGCTACTCTAATTTAGTAGTAGAGCTACTCTAATTTAGTAGTAGAGCTACTCTAATTTAGTAGTAGAGCTACCCCAATTTAGTAGTAGAGCTACTCCAATTTAGTAGTAGAGCTACTCTAATTTAGTAGTAGAGCTACTCTAATTTAGTAGTAGAGCTACTCTAATTTAGTAGTAGAGCTACCCCAATTTAGTAGTAGAGCTACTCCAATTTAGTAGTAGAGCTACTCTAATTTAGTAGTAGAGCTACTCTAATTTAGTAGTAGAGCTACCCCAATTTAGTAGTAGAGCTACTCCAATTTAGTAGTAGAGCTACTCTAATTTAGCAGGATAGCTACTCTAATTTAGTAGTAGAGGAACTCCAATTTAGTAGTAGAGCTACTCTAATTTAGTAGTAGAGCTACTCTAATTTAGTAGTAGAGGAACTCCAATTTAGTAGTAGAGCTACTCCAATTTAGTAGTAGAGCTACTCTAATTTAGTAGTAGAGCTAGTCCAATTTAGTAGTAGAGCTACTCTAATTTAGTAGTAGAGCTACTTCAATTTAGTATTAGAGCTACTCTAATTTAGTAGTCGAGCTACTTCAATTTAGTATTAGAGCTACTCTAATTTAGCAGTAGAGCTACTCCAATTTAGTATTAGAGCTACTCCAATTTAGTAGTAGAGCTACTCTAACTTAGCAGTAGAGCTACTCTAATTTAGTAATAGAGCTACTCTAATTTAGGAGTAGAGCTACTCTAATTTAGTAGTAGAGCTACTCCAATTTAGTAGTAGAGCTACTCCAATTTAGTAGTAGAGCTACTCTAATTTAGTAGTAGAGCTACTCTAATTTAGTAGTAGAGGAACTCTAATTTAGTAGTAGAGCTACTCCAATTTAGTATTAGAGCTACTCCAATTTAGTAGTGGAGCTACTCTAATTTAGTATTAGAGCTACTCCAATTTAGTAGTGGAGCTACTCCAATTTAGTAGTAGAGCTACTCTAATTTAGTATTAGAGCTACTCCAATTTAGTAGTAGAGCTACTCCAATTTAGTAGTGGAGCTACTCTAATTTAGTATTAGAGCTACTCTAATTTAGTATTAGAGCTACTCCAATTTAGTAGTAGAGCTACTCTAATTTAGTATTAGAGCTACTCCAATTTAGTAGTGGAGCTACTCTAATTTAGTATTAGAGCTACTCTAATTTAGTATTAGAGCTACTCTAATTTAGTAGTGGAGCTACTCTAATTTAGTATTAGAGCTACTCCAATTTAGTAGTAGAGCTACTCCAATTTAGTAGTGGAGCTACTCTAATTTAGTATTAGAGCTACTCCAATTTAGTAGTAGAGCTACTCTAATTTAGTAGTAGAGCTCCTTCAATTTAGTATTAGAGCTACTCTAATTTAGTAGTAGAGCTACTCTAATTTAGTAGTAGAGCTACTCTAATTTAGTAGTAGAGCTCCTTCAATTTAATATTAGAGCTACTCCAATTTAGTATTAGAGCTACTCTAATTTAGTAGTAGAGCTACTCCAATTTAGTAGTAGAGCTACTCTAATTTAGTAGTAGAGCTCCTTCAATTTAGTATTAGAGCTACTCTAATTTAGTAGTAGAGCTACTCTAATTTAGTAGTAGAGCTACTCTAATTTAGTAGTAGAGCTACTCTAATTTAGTAGTAGAGCTCCTTCAATTTAATATTAGAGCTACTCCAATTTAGTATTAGAGCTACTCTAATTTAGTAGTAGAGCTACTCTAATCAGTAGTAGAGCTACTTCAATTTAGTATGAGAGCTACTCTAATTTAGTAGTAGAGCTCCTTCAATTTAGTATTAGAGCTACTCCAATTTAGTATTAGAGCTACTCTAATTTAGTAGTAGAGCTACTCTAATCAGCAGTAGAGCTACTTCAATTTAGTATTAGAGCTACTCCAATTTAGTAGTAGAGCTACTCCAATTTAGTAGTAGAGCTCCTTCAATTTAGTAGTAGAGCTCCTTCAATTTAGTATTAGAGCTACTCTAATTTAGTAGTAGAGCTACTCTAATTTAGTAGTGGAGCTACTCCAATTTAGTAGTGGAGCTACTCCAATTTAGTATTAGAGCTACTCTAATTTAGTATTAGAGCTCCTTCAATTTAGTAGTAGAGCTACTCCAATTTAGTAGTAGAGCTACTCTAATTTAGTAGTGGAGCTCCTTCAATTTAGTATTAGAGCTACTCCAATTTAGTATTAGAGCTACTCTAATTTAGTAGTAGAGCTACTCTAATCAGCAGTAGAGCTCCTTCAATTTAGTATTAGAGCTACTCTAATCAGTAGTAGAGCTACTTCAATTTAGCATTAAAGCTAATCCAATTTAGTAGTAGAGCTCCTTCAATTTAGTATTAGAGCTACTCTAATCAGTAGTAGAGCTACTTCAATTTAGTATTAGAGCTACTCTAATTTAGTAGTAGAGCTACTCTAATTTAGTAGTAGAGCTACTCTAATTTAGTAGTAGAGCTACTCCAATTTAGTAGTAGAGCTACTCCAATTTAGTAGTAGAGCTACTCTAATTTAGCAGTAGAGCTACTTCAATTTAGTATTAGAGCTACTCTAATTTCGTAGTAGAGCTACTCTAATTTAGTAGTAGAGCTACTCTAATTTAGCAGTAGAGCTACTCTAATTTAGTAGTAGAGCTACTCTAATTTAGTAGTAGAGCTACTCTAATTTAGTAGTAGAGCTACCCCAATTTAGTAGTAGAGCTACTCCAATTTAGTAGTAGAGCTACTCTAATTTAGTAGTAGAGCTACTCTAATTTAGTAGTAGAGCTACCCCAATTTAGTAGTAGAGCTACTCCAATTTAGTAGTAGAGCTACTCTAATTTAGCAGGAGAGCTACTCTAATTTAGTAGTAGAGGAACTCCAATTTAGTAGTAGAGCTCCTTCAATTTAGTATTAGAGCTACTCTAATTTAGTAGTAGAGCTACTCCAATTTAGTAGTGGAGCTACTCCAATTTAGTAGTAGAGCTACTCTAATTTAGTATTAGAGCTCCTTCAATTTAGTAGTAGAGCTACTCCAATTTAGTAGTAGAGCTACTCTAATTTAGTAGTGGAGCTACTCCAATTTAGTATTAGAGCTACTCCAATTTAGTAGTAGAGCTACTCCAATTTAGTAGTGGAGCTACTCCAATTTAGTATTAGAGCTACTCCAATTTAGTATTAGAGCTACTCCAATTTAGTAGTAGAGCTACTCCAATTTAGTAGTGGAGCTACTCTAATTTAGTATTAGAGCTACTCCAATTTAGTAGTAGAGCTACTCTAATTTAGTATTTGAGCTACTCCAATTTAGTAGTAGAGCTACTCTAATTTAGTAGTAGAGCTCCTTCAATTTAGTATTAGAGCTACTCTAATTTAGTAGTAAAGCTACTCTAATTTAGTAGTAGAGCTACTCTAATTTAGTAGTAGAGCTCCTTCAATTTAATATTAGAGCTACTCCAATTTAGTATTAGAGCTACTCTAATTTAGTAGTAGAGCTACTCTAATCAGTAGTAGAGCTACTTCAATTTAGTATGAGAGCTACTCTAATTTAGTAGTAGAGCTCCTTCAATTTAGTATTAGAGCTACTCCAATTTAGTATTAGAGCTACTCTAATTTAGTAGTAGAGCTACTCTAATCAGCAGTAGAGCTACTTCAATTTAGTATTAGAGCTACTCCAATTTAGTAGTAGAGCTACTCCAATTTAGTAGTAGAGCTCCTTCAATTTAGTAGTAGAGCTCCTTCAATTTAGTATTAGAGCTACTCTAATTTAGTAGTAGAGCTACTCTAATTTAGTAGTGGAGCTACTCCAATTTAGTAGTGGAGCTACTCCAATTTAGTATTAGAGCTACTCTAATTTAGTATTAGAGCTCCTTCAATTTAGTAGTAGAGCTACTCCAATTTAGTAGTAGAGCTACTCTAATTTAGTAGTGGAGCTACTCCAATTTAGTATTAGAGCTACTCCAATTTAGTAGTAGAGCTACTCCAATTTAGTAGTGGAGCTACTCTAATTTAGTAGTAGAGCTACTCCAATTTAGTATTAGAGCTACTCTAATTTAGTAGTAGAGCTCCTTCAATTTAGTATTAGAGCTACTCTAATCAGTAGTAGAGCTACTTCAATTTAGCATTAAAGCTAATCCAATTTAGTAGTAGAGCTACTCCAATTTAGTAGTAGAGCTACTCCAATTTAGTAGTAGAGCTACTCTAATTTAGCAGTAGAGCTACTTCAATTTAGTATTAGAGCTACTCTAATTTCGTAGTAGAGCTACTCTAATTTAGTAGTAGAGCTACTCTAATTTAGTAGTAGAGCTACTCTAATTTAGTAGTAGAGCTACTCTAATTTAGTAGTAGAGCTACCCCAATTTAGTAGTAGAGCTACTCCAATTTAGTAGTAGAGCTACTCTAATTTAGCAGGAGAGCTACTCTAATTTAGTAGTCGAGCTACTTCAATTTAGTATTAGAGCTACTCTAATTTAGCAGTAGAGCTACTCCAATTTAGTATTAGAGCTACTCCAATTTAGTAGTAGAGCTACTCTAACTTAGCAGTAGAGCTACTCTAATTTAGTAATAGAGCTACTCTAATTTAGGAGTAGAGCTACTCTAATTTAGTAGTAGAGCTACTCCAATTTAGTAGTAGAGCTACTCCAATTTAGTAGAGCTACTCTAATTTAGTAGTAGAGCTACTCTAATTTAGTAGTAGAGGAACTCCAATTTAGTAGTAGAGCTACTCTAATTTAGCAGTAGAGCTACTTCAATTTAGTATTAGAGCTACTCTAATTTCGTAGTAGAGCTACTCTAATTTAGTAGTAGAGCTACTCTAATTTAGTAGTAGAGCTACTCTAATTTAGTAGTAGAGCTACTCTAATTTAGTAGTAGAGCTACCCCAATTTAGTAGTAGAGCTACTCCAATTTAGTAGTAGAGCTACTCTAATTTAGCAGGAGAGCTACTCTAATTTAGTAGTCGAGCTACTTCAATTTAGTATTAGAGCTACTCTAATTTAGCAGTAGAGCTACTCCAATTTAGTATTAGAGCTACTCCAATTTAGTAGTAGAGCTACTCTAACTTAGCAGTAGAGCTACTCTAATTTAGTAATAGAGCTACTCTAATTTAGGAGTAGAGCTACTCTAATTTAGTAGTAGAGCTACTCCAATTTAGTAGTAGAGCTACTCCAATTTAGTAGAGCTACTCTAATTTAGTAGTAGAGCTACTCTAATTTAGTAGTAGAGGAACTCCAATTTAGTATTAGAGCTACTCCAATTTAGTAGTAGAGCTACTTCAATTTAGTATTAGAGCTACTCTAATTTAGTAGTAGAGCTACTCTAATTTAGTAGTAGAGCTACTCCAATTTAGTAGTAGAGCTACTCCAATTTAGTAGTAGAGCTACTCTAATTTAGCAGTAGAGCTACTTCAATTTAGTATTAGAGCTACTCTAATTTCGTAGTAGAGCTACTCTAATTTAGTAGTAGAGCTACTCTAATTTAGTAGTGGAGCTACTCCAATTTAGTAGTGGAGCTACTCCAATTTAGTATTAGAGCTACTCTAATTTAGTATTAGAGCTCCTTCAATTTAGTAGTAGAGCTACTCCAATTTAGTAGTAGAGCTACTCTAATTTAGTAGTGGAGCTACTCCAATTTAGTATTAGAGCTACTCCAATTTAGTAGTAGAGCTACTCCAATTTAGTAGTGGAGCTACTCTAATTTAGTAGTAGAGCTACTCCAATTTAGTATTAGAGCTACTCTAATTTAGTAGTAGAGCTCCTTCAATTTAGTATTAGAGCTACTCTAATCAGTAGTAGAGCTACTTCAATTTAGCATTAAAGCTAATCCAATTTAGTAGTAGAGCTACTCCAATTTAGTAGTAGAGCTACTCTAATTTAGTAGTAGAGCTACTCTAATTTAGTAGTAGAGGAACTCCAATTTAGTATTAGAGCTACTCCAATTTAGTAGTAGAGCTACTCTAATTTAGTAGTAGAGCTACTCTAATTTAGTAGTAGAGGAACTCCAATTTAGTATTAGAGCTACTCCAATTTAGTAGTAGAGCTACTTCAATTTAGTATTAGAGCTACTCTAATTTAGTAGTAGAGCTACTCTAATTTAGTAGTAGAGCTACTCTAATTTAGTAGTAGAGCTACTCCAATTTAGTAGTAGAGCTACTCCAATTTAGTAGTAGAGCTACTCTAATTTAGCAGTAGAGCTACTTCAATTTAGTATTAGAGCTACTCTAATTTCGTAGTAGAGCTACTCTAATTTAGTAGTAGAGCTACTCTAATTTAGTAGTAGAGCTACTCTAATTTAGTAGTAGAGCTACCCCAATTTAGTAGTAGAGCTACTCCAATTTAGTAGTAGAGCTACTCTAATTTAGTAGTAGAGCTACTCTAATTTAGTAGTAGAGCTACCCCAATTTAGTAGTAGAGCTACTCCAATTTAGTAGTAGAGCTACTCTAATTTAGCAGGATAGCTACTCTAATTTAGTAGTAGAGGAACTCCAATTTAGTAGTAGAGCTACTCTAATTTAGTAGTAGAGCTACTCTAATTTAGTAGTAGAGGAACTCCAATTTAGTAGTAGAGCTACTCCAATTTAGTAGTAGAGCTACTCTAATTTAGTAGTAGAGCTAGTCCAATTTAGTAGTAGAGCTACTCTAATTTAGTAGTAGAGCTACTTCAATTTAGTATTAGAGCTACTCTAATTTAGTAGTCGAGCTACTTCAATTTAGTATTAGAGCTACTCTAATTTAGCAGTAGAGCTACTCCAATTTAGTATTAGAGCTACTCCAATTTAGTAGTAGAGCTACTCTAACTTAGCAGTAGAGCTACTCTAATTTAGTAATAGAGCTACTCTAATTTAGGAGTAGAGCTACTCTAATTTAGTAGTAGAGCTACTCCAATTTAGTAGTAGAGCTACTTCAATTTAGTATTAGAGCTACTCTAATTTAGTAGTAGAGCTACTCTAATTTAGTAGTAGAGCTACTCCAATTTAGTAGTAGAGCTACTCCAATTTAGTAGTAGAGCTACTCTAATTTAGCAGTAGAGCTACTTCAATTTAGTATTAGAGCTACTCTAATTTCGTAGTAGAGCTACTCTAATTTAGTAGTAGAGCTACTCTAATTTAGCAGTAGAGCTACTCTAATTTAGTAGTAGAGCTACTCTAATTTAGTAGTAGAGCTACTCTAATTTAGTAGTAGAGCTACCCCAATTTAGTAGTAGAGCTACTCCAATTTAGTAGTAGAGCTACTCTAATTTAGTAGTAGAGCTACTCTAATTTAGTAGTAGAGCTACTCTAATTTAGTAGTAGAGCTACCCCAATTTAGTAGTAGAGCTACTCCAATTTAGTAGTAGAGCTACTCTAATTTAGTAGTAGAGCTACTCTAATTTAGTAGTAGAGCTACCCCAATTTAGTAGTAGAGCTACTCCAATTTAGTAGTAGAGCTACTCTAATTTAGCAGGATAGCTACTCTAATTTAGTAGTAGAGGAACTCCAATTTAGTAGTAGAGCTACTCTAATTTAGTAGTAGAGCTACTCTAATTTAGTAGTAGAGGAACTCCAATTTAGTAGTAGAGCTACTCCAATTTAGTAGTAGAGCTACTCTAATTTAGTAGTAGAGCTAGTCCAATTTAGTAGTAGAGCTACTCTAATTTAGTAGTAGAGCTACTTCAATTTAGTATTAGAGCTACTCTAATTTAGTAGTCGAGCTACTTCAATTTAGTATTAGAGCTACTCTAATTTAGCAGTAGAGCTACTCCAATTTAGTATTAGAGCTACTCCAATTTAGTAGTAGAGCTACTCTAACTTAGCAGTAGAGCTACTCTAATTTAGTAATAGAGCTACTCTAATTTAGGAGTAGAGCTACTCTAATTTAGTAGTAGAGCTACTCCAATTTAGTAGTAGAGCTACTCCAATTTAGTAGTAGAGCTACTCTAATTTAGTAGTAGAGCTACTCTAATTTAGTAGTAGAGGAACTCTAATTTAGTAGTAGAGCTACTCCAATTTAGTATTAGAGCTACTCCAATTTAGTAGTGGAGCTACTCTAATTTAGTATTAGAGCTACTCCAATTTAGTAGTGGAGCTACTCCAATTTAGTAGTAGAGCTACTCTAATTTAGTATTAGAGCTACTCCAATTTAGTAGTAGAGCTACTCCAATTTAGTAGTGGAGCTACTCTAATTTAGTAGTAGAGCTACTCCAATTTAGTAGTGGAGCTACTCTAATTTAGTATTAGAGCTACTCCAATTTAGTAGTAGAGCTACTCTAATTTAGTAGTAGAGCTCCTTCAATTTAGTATTAGAGCTACTCTAATTTAGTAGTAGAGCTACTCTAATTTAGTAGTAGAGCTACTCTAATTTAGTAGTAGAGCTCCTTCAATTTAATATTAGAGCTACTCCAATTTAGTATTAGAGCTACTCTAATTTAGTAGTAGAGCTACTCCAATTTAGTAGTAGAGCTACTCTAATTTAGTAGTAGAGCTCCTTCAATTTAGTATTAGAGCTACTCTAATTTAGTAGTAGAGCTACTCTAATTTAGTAGTAGAGCTACTCTAATTTAGTAGTAGAGCTACTCTAATTTAGTAGTAGAGCTCCTTCAATTTAATATTAGAGCTACTCCAATTTAGTATTAGAGCTACTCTAATTTAGTAGTAGAGCTACTCTAATCAGTAGTAGAGCTACTTCAATTTAGTATGAGAGCTACTCTAATTTAGTAGTAGAGCTACTCTAATTTAGTAGTAGAGCTACCCCAATTTAGTAGTAGAGCTACTCTAATTTAGTAGTAGAGGAACTCCAATTTAGTATTAGAGCTACTCCAATTTAGTAGTAGAGCTACTTCAATTTAGTATTAGAGCTACTCTAATTTAGTAGTAGAGCTACTCTAATTTAGTAGTAGAGCTACTCTAATTTAGTAGTAGAGCTACTCCAATTTAGTAGTAGAGCTACTCCAATTTAGTAGTAGAGCTACTCTAATTTAGCAGTAGAGCTACTTCAATTTAGTATTAGAGCTACTCTAATTTCGTAGTAGAGCTACTCTAATTTAGTAGTAGAGCTACTCTAATTTAGTAGTAGAGCTACTCTAATTTAGTAGTAGAGCTACCCCAATTTAGTAGTAGAGCTACTCCAATTTAGTAGTAGAGCTACTCTAATTTAGTAGTAGAGCTACTCTAATTTAGTAGTAGAGCTACCCCAATTTAGTAGTAGAGCTACTCCAATTTAGTAGTAGAGCTACTCTAATTTAGCAGGATAGCTACTCTAATTTAGTAGTAGAGGAACTCCAATTTAGTAGTAGAGCTACTCTAATTTAGTAGTAGAGCTACTCTAATTTAGTAGTAGAGGAACTCCAATTTAGTAGTAGAGCTACTCCAATTTAGTAGTAGAGCTACTCTAATTTAGTAGTAGAGCTAGTCCAATTTAGTAGTAGAGCTACTCTAATTTAGTAGTAGAGCTACTTCAATTTAGTATTAGAGCTACTCTAATTTAGTAGTCGAGCTACTTCAATTTAGTATTAGAGCTACTCTAATTTAGCAGTAGAGCTACTCCAATTTAGTATTAGAGCTACTCCAATTTAGTAGTAGAGCTACTCTAACTTAGCAGTAGAGCTACTCTAATTTAGTAATAGAGCTACTCTAATTTAGGAGTAGAGCTACTCTAATTTAGTAGTAGAGCTACTCCAATTTAGTAGTAGAGCTACTTCAATTTAGTATTAGAGCTACTCTAATTTAGTAGTAGAGCTACTCTAATTTAGTAGTAGAGCTACTCCAATTTAGTAGTAGAGCTACTCCAATTTAGTAGTAGAGCTACTCTAATTTAGCAGTAGAGCTACTTCAATTTAGTATTAGAGCTACTCTAATTTCGTAGTAGAGCTACTCTAATTTAGTAGTAGAGCTACTCTAATTTAGCAGTAGAGCTACTCTAATTTAGTAGTAGAGCTACTCTAATTTAGTAGTAGAGCTACTCTAATTTAGTAGTAGAGCTACCCCAATTTAGTAGTAGAGCTACTCCAATTTAGTAGTAGAGCTACTCTAATTTAGTAGTAGAGCTACTCTAATTTAGTAGTAGAGCTACTCTAATTTAGTAGTAGAGCTACCCCAATTTAGTAGTAGAGCTACTCCAATTTAGTAGTAGAGCTACTCTAATTTAGTAGTAGAGCTACTCTAATTTAGTAGTAGAGCTACCCCAATTTAGTAGTAGAGCTACTCCAATTTAGTAGTAGAGCTACTCTAATTTAGCAGGATAGCTACTCTAATTTAGTAGTAGAGGAACTCCAATTTAGTAGTAGAGCTACTCTAATTTAGTAGTAGAGCTACTCTAATTTAGTAGTAGAGGAACTCCAATTTAGTAGTAGAGCTACTCCAATTTAGTAGTAGAGCTACTCTAATTTAGTAGTAGAGCTAGTCCAATTTAGTAGTAGAGCTACTCTAATTTAGTAGTAGAGCTACTTCAATTTAGTATTAGAGCTACTCTAATTTAGTAGTCGAGCTACTTCAATTTAGTATTAGAGCTACTCTAATTTAGCAGTAGAGCTACTCCAATTTAGTATTAGAGCTACTCCAATTTAGTAGTAGAGCTACTCTAACTTAGCAGTAGAGCTACTCTAATTTAGTAATAGAGCTACTCTAATTTAGGAGTAGAGCTACTCTAATTTAGTAGTAGAGCTACTCCAATTTAGTAGTAGAGCTACTCCAATTTAGTAGTAGAGCTACTCTAATTTAGTAGTAGAGCTACTCTAATTTAGTAGTAGAGGAACTCTAATTTAGTAGTAGAGCTACTCCAATTTAGTATTAGAGCTACTCCAATTTAGTAGTGGAGCTACTCTAATTTAGTATTAGAGCTACTCCAATTTAGTAGTGGAGCTACTCCAATTTAGTAGTAGAGCTACTCTAATTTAGTATTAGAGCTACTCCAATTTAGTAGTAGAGCTACTCCAATTTAGTAGTGGAGCTACTCTAATTTAGTAGTAGAGCTACTCCAATTTAGTAGTGGAGCTACTCCAATTTAGTAGTAGAGCTACTCTAATTTAGTAGTAGAGCTAGTCCAATTTAGTAGTAGAGCTACTCTAATTTAGTAGTAGAGCTACTTCAATTTAGTATTAGAGCTACTCTAATTTAGTAGTCGAGCTACTTCAATTTAGTATTAGAGCTACTCTAATTTAGCAGTAGAGCTACTCCAATTTAGTATTAGAGCTACTCCAATTTAGTAGTAGAGCTACTCTAACTTAGCAGTAGAGCTACTCTAATTTAGTAATAGAGCTACTCTAATTTAGGAGTAGAGCTACTCTAATTTAGTAGTAGAGCTACTCCAATTTAGTAGTAGAGCTACTCCAATTTAGTAGTAGAGCTACTCTAATTTAGTAGTAGAGCTACTCTAATTTAGTAGTAGAGGAACTCTAATTTAGTAGTAGAGCTACTCCAATTTAGTATTAGAGCTACTCCAATTTAGTAGTGGAGCTACTCTAATTTAGTATTAGAGCTACTCCAATTTAGTAGTGGAGCTACTCCAATTTAGTAGTAGAGCTACTCTAATTTAGTATTAGAGCTACTCCAATTTAGTAGTAGAGCTACTCCAATTTAGTAGTGGAGCTACTCTAATTTAGTAGTAGAGCTACTCCAATTTAGTAGTGGAGCTACTCTAATTTAGTATTAGAGCTACTCCAATTTAGTAGTAGAGCTACTCTAATTTAGTAGTAGAGCTCCTTCAATTTAGTATTAGAGCTACTCTAATTTAGTAGTAGAGCTACTCTAATTTAGTAGTAGAGCTACTCTAATTTAGTAGTAGAGCTCCTTCAATTTAATATTAGAGCTACTCCAATTTAGTATTAGAGCTACTCTAATTTAGTAGTAGAGCTACTCCAATTTAGTAGTAGAGCTACTCTAATTTAGTAGTAGAGCTCCTTCAATTTAGTATTAGAGCTACTCTAATTTAGTAGTAGAGCTACTCTAATTTAGTAGTAGAGCTACTCTAATTTAGTAGTAGAGCTACTCTAATTTAGTAGTAGAGCTCCTTCAATTTAATATTAGAGCTACTCCAATTTAGTATTAGAGCTACTCTAATTTAGTAGTAGAGCTACTCTAATCAGTAGTAGAGCTACTTCAATTTAGTATGAGAGCTACTCTAATTTAGTAGTAGAGCTACTCTAATTTAGTAGTAGAGCTACCCCAATTTAGTAGTAGAGCTACTCTAATTTAGTAGTAGAGGAACTCCAATTTAGTATTAGAGCTACTCCAATTTAGTAGTAGAGCTACTTCAATTTAGTATTAGAGCTACTCTAATTTAGTAGTAGAGCTACTCTAATTTAGTAGTAGAGCTACTCTAATTTAGTAGTAGAGCTACTCCAATTTAGTAGTAGAGCTACTCCAATTTAGTAGTAGAGCTACTCTAATTTAGCAGTAGAGCTACTTCAATTTAGTATTAGAGCTACTCTAATTTCGTAGTAGAGCTACTCTAATTTAGTAGTAGAGCTACTCTAATTTAGTAGTAGAGCTACTCTAATTTAGTAGTAGAGCTACCCCAATTTAGTAGTAGAGCTACTCCAATTTAGTAGTAGAGCTACTCTAATTTAGTAGTAGAGCTACTCTAATTTAGTAGTAGAGCTACCCCAATTTAGTAGTAGAGCTACTCCAATTTAGTAGTAGAGCTACTCTAATTTAGCAGGATAGCTACTCTAATTTAGTAGTAGAGGAACTCCAATTTAGTAGTAGAGCTACTCTAATTTAGTAGTAGAGCTACTCTAATTTAGTAGTAGAGGAACTCCAATTTAGTAGTAGAGCTACTCCAATTTAGTAGTAGAGCTACTCTAATTTAGTAGTAGAGCTAGTCCAATTTAGTAGTAGAGCTACTCTAATTTAGTAGTAGAGCTACTTCAATTTAGTATTAGAGCTACTCTAATTTAGTAGTCGAGCTACTTCAATTTAGTATTAGAGCTACTCTAATTTAGCAGTAGAGCTACTCCAATTTAGTATTAGAGCTACTCCAATTTAGTAGTAGAGCTACTCTAACTTAGCAGTAGAGCTACTCTAATTTAGTAATAGAGCTACTCTAATTTAGGAGTAGAGCTACTCTAATTTAGTAGTAGAGCTACTCCAATTTAGTAGTAGAGCTACTTCAATTTAGTATTAGAGCTACTCTAATTTAGTAGTAGAGCTACTCTAATTTAGTAGTAGAGCTACTCCAATTTAGTAGTAGAGCTACTCCAATTTAGTAGTAGAGCTACTCTAATTTAGCAGTAGAGCTACTTCAATTTAGTATTAGAGCTACTCTAATTTCGTAGTAGAGCTACTCTAATTTAGTAGTAGAGCTACTCTAATTTAGCAGTAGAGCTACTCTAATTTAGTAGTAGAGCTACTCTAATTTAGTAGTAGAGCTACTCTAATTTAGTAGTAGAGCTACCCCAATTTAGTAGTAGAGCTACTCCAATTTAGTAGTAGAGCTACTCTAATTTAGTAGTAGAGCTACTCTAATTTAGTAGTAGAGCTACTCTAATTTAGTAGTAGAGCTACCCCAATTTAGTAGTAGAGCTACTCCAATTTAGTAGTAGAGCTACTCTAATTTAGTAGTAGAGCTACTCTAATTTAGTAGTAGAGCTACCCCAATTTAGTAGTAGAGCTACTCCAATTTAGTAGTAGAGCTACTCTAATTTAGCAGGATAGCTACTCTAATTTAGTAGTAGAGGAACTCCAATTTAGTAGTAGAGCTACTCTAATTTAGTAGTAGAGCTACTCTAATTTAGTAGTAGAGGAACTCCAATTTAGTAGTAGAGCTACTCCAATTTAGTAGTAGAGCTACTCTAATTTAGTAGTAGAGCTAGTCCAATTTAGTAGTAGAGCTACTCTAATTTAGTAGTAGAGCTACTTCAATTTAGTATTAGAGCTACTCTAATTTAGTAGTCGAGCTACTTCAATTTAGTATTAGAGCTACTCTAATTTAGCAGTAGAGCTACTCCAATTTAGTATTAGAGCTACTCCAATTTAGTAGTAGAGCTACTCTAACTTAGCAGTAGAGCTACTCTAATTTAGTAATAGAGCTACTCTAATTTAGGAGTAGAGCTACTCTAATTTAGTAGTAGAGCTACTCCAATTTAGTAGTAGAGCTACTCCAATTTAGTAGTAGAGCTACTCTAATTTAGTAGTAGAGCTACTCTAATTTAGTAGTAGAGGAACTCTAATTTAGTAGTAGAGCTACTCCAATTTAGTATTAGAGCTACTCCAATTTAGTAGTGGAGCTACTCTAATTTAGTATTAGAGCTACTCCAATTTAGTAGTGGAGCTACTCCAATTTAGTAGTAGAGCTACTCTAATTTAGTATTAGAGCTACTCCAATTTAGTAGTAGAGCTACTCCAATTTAGTAGTGGAGCTACTCTAATTTAGTAGTAGAGCTACTCCAATTTAGTAGTGGAGCTACTCTAATTTAGTATTAGAGCTACTCCAATTTAGTAGTAGAGCTACTCTAATTTAGTAGTAGAGCTCCTTCAATTTAGTATTAGAGCTACTCTAATTTAGTAGTAGAGCTACTCTAATTTAGTAGTAGAGCTACTCTAATTTAGTAGTAGAGCTCCTTCAATTTAATATTAGAGCTACTCCAATTTAGTATTAGAGCTACTCTAATTTAGTAGTAGAGCTACTCCAATTTAGTAGTAGAGCTACTCTAATTTAGTAGTAGAGCTCCTTCAATTTAGTATTAGAGCTACTCTAATTTAGTAGTAGAGCTACTCTAATTTAGTAGTAGAGCTACTCTAATTTAGTAGTAGAGCTACTCTAATTTAGTAGTAGAGCTCCTTCAATTTAATATTAGAGCTACTCCAATTTAGTATTAGAGCTACTCTAATTTAGTAGTAGAGCTACTCTAATCAGTAGTAGAGCTACTTCAATTTAGTATGAGAGCTACTCTAATTTAGTAGTAGAGCTCCTTCAATTTAGTATTAGAGCTACTCCAATTTAGTATTAGAGCTACTCTAATTTAGTAGTAGAGCTACTCTAATCAGCAGTAGAGCTACTTCAATTTAGTATTAGAGCTACTCCAATTTAGTAGTAGAGCTACTCCAATTTAGTAGTAGAGCTCCTTCAATTTAGTAGTAGAGCTCCTTCAATTTAGTATTAGAGCTACTCTAATTTAGTAGTAGAGCTACTCTAATTTAGTAGTGGAGCTACTCCAATTTAGTAGTGGAGCTACTCCAATTTAGTATTAGAGCTACTCTAATTTAGTATTAGAGCTCCTTCAATTTAGTAGTAGAGCTACTCCAATTTAGTAGTAGAGCTACTCTAATTTAGTAGTGGAGCTCCTTCAATTTAGTATTAGAGCTACTCCAATTTAGTATTAGAGCTACTCTAATTTAGTAGTAGAGCTACTCTAATCAGC
Source organism: Brachionichthys hirsutus (assembly GCF_040956055.1). NCBI lineage: Eukaryota > Metazoa > Chordata > Actinopteri > Lophiiformes > Brachionichthyidae > Brachionichthys > Brachionichthys hirsutus. Next base: position 389,541 of record NC_090900.1, on the reverse strand, counting down.
AGTAGAGCTCCTTCAATTTAGTATTAGAGCTACTCTAATCAGTAGTAGAGCTACTTCAATTTAGCATTAAAGCTAATCCAATTTAGTAGTAGAGCTCCTTCAATTTAGTATTAGAGCTACTCTAATCAGTAGTAGAGCTACTTCAATTTAGTATTAGAGCTACTCTAATTTAGTAGTAGAGCTACTCTAATTTAGTAGTAGAGCTACTCTAATTTAGTAGTAGAGCTACTCCAATTTAGTAGTAGAGCTACTCCAATTTAGTAGTAGAGCTACTCTAATTTAGCAGTAGAGCTACTTCAATTTAGTATTAGAGCTACTCTAATTTCGTAGTAGAGCTACTCTAATTTAGTAGTAGAGCTACTCTAATTTAGCAGTAGAGCTACTCTAATTTAGTAGTAGAGCTACTCTAATTTAGTAGTAGAGCTACTCTAATTTAGTAGTAGAGCTACCCCAATTTAGTAGTAGAGCTACTCCAATTTAGTAGTAGAGCTACTCTAATTTAGTAGTAGAGCTACTCTAATTTAGTAGTAGAGCTACCCCAATTTAGTAGTAGAGCTACTCCAATTTAGTAGTAGAGCTACTCTAATTTAGCAGGAGAGCTACTCTAATTTAGTAGTAGAGGAACTCCAATTTAGTAGTAGAGCTCCTTCAATTTAGTATTAGAGCTACTCTAATTTAGTAGTAGAGCTACTCCAATTTAGTAGTGGAGCTACTCCAATTTAGTAGTAGAGCTACTCTAATTTAGTATTAGAGCTCCTTCAATTTAGTAGTAGAGCTACTCCAATTTAGTAGTAGAGCTACTCTAATTTAGTAGTGGAGCTACTCCAATTTAGTATTAGAGCTACTCCAATTTAGTAGTAGAGCTACTCCAATTTAGTAGTGGAGCTACTCCAATTTAGTATTAGAGCTACTCCAATTTAGTATTAGAGCTACTCCAATTTAGTAGTAGAGCTACTCCAATTTAGTAGTGGAGCTACTCTAATTTAGTATTAGAGCTACTCCAATTTAGTAGTAGAGCTACTCTAATTTAGTATTTGAGCTACTCCAATTTAGTAGTAGAGCTACTCTAATTTAGTAGTAGAGCTCCTTCAATTTAGTATTAGAGCTACTCTAATTTAGTAGTAGAGCTACTCTAATTTAGTAGTAGAGCTACTCTAATTTAGTAGTAGAGCTCCTTCAATTTAATATTAGAGCTACTCCAATTTAGTATTAGAGCTACTCTAATTTAGTAGTAGAGCTACTCTAATCAGTAGTAGAGCTACTTCAATTTAGTATGAGAGCTACTCTAATTTAGTAGTAGAGCTCCTTCAATTTAGTATTAGAGCTACTCCAATTTAGTATTAGAGCTACTCTAATTTAGTAGTAGAGCTACTCTAATCAGCAGTAGAGCTACTTCAATTTAGTATTAGAGCTACTCCAATTTAGTAGTAGAGCTACTCCAATTTAGTAGTAGAGCTCCTTCAATTTAGTAGTAGAGCTCCTTCAATTTAGTATTAGAGCTACTCTAATTTAGTAGTAGAGCTACTCTAATTTAGTAGTGGAGCTACTCCAATTTAGTAGTGGAGCTACTCCAATTTAGTATTAGAGCTACTCTAATTTAGTATTAGAGCTCCTTCAATTTAGTAGTAGAGCTACTCCAATTTAGTAGTAGAGCTACTCTAATTTAGTAGTGGAGCTACTCCAATTTAGTATTAGAGCTACTCCAATTTAGTAGTAGAGCTACTCCAATTTAGTAGTGGAGCTACTCTAATTTAGTAGTAGAGCTACTCCAATTTAGTATTAGAGCTACTCTAATTTAGTAGTAGAGCTCCTTCAATTTAGTATTAGAGCTACTCTAATCAGTAGTAGAGCTACTTCAATTTAGCATTAAAGCTAATCCAATTTAGTAGTAGAGCTACTCCAATTTAGTAGTAGAGCTACTCTAATTTAGTAGTAGAGCTACTCTAATTTAGTAGTAGAGGAACTCCAATTTAGTATTAGAGCTACTCCAATTTAGTAGTAGAGCTACTTCAATTTAGTATTAGAGCTACTCTAATTTAGTAGTAGAGCTACTCTAATTTAGTAGTAGAGCTACTCTAATTTAGTAGTAGAGCTACTCCAATTTAGTAGTAGAGCTACTCCAATTTAGTAGTAGAGCTACTCTAATTTAGCAGTAGAGCTACTTCAATTTAGTATTAGAGCTACTCTAATTTCGTAGTAGAGCTACTCTAATTTAGTAGTAGAGCTACTCTAATTTAGTAGTAGAGCTACTCTAATTTAGTAGTAGAGCTACTCTAATTTAGTAGTAGAGCTACCCCAATTTAGTAGTAGAGCTACTCCAATTTAGTAGTAGAGCTACTCTAATTTAGCAGGAGAGCTACTCTAATTTAGTAGTCGAGCTACTTCAATTTAGTATTAGAGCTACTCTAATTTAGCAGTAGAGCTACTCCAATTTAGTATTAGAGCTACTCCAATTTAGTAGTAGAGCTACTCTAACTTAGCAGTAGAGCTACTCTAATTTAGTAATAGAGCTACTCTAATTTAGGAGTAGAGCTACTCTAATTTAGTAGTAGAGCTACTCCAATTTAGTAGTAGAGCTACTCCAATTTAGTAGAGCTACTCTAATTTAGTAGTAGAGCTACTCTAATTTAGTAGTAGAGGAACTCCAATTTAGTATTAGAGCTACTCCAATTTAGTAGTAGAGCTACTTCAATTTAGTATTAGAGCTACTCTAATTTAGTAGTAGAGCTACTCTAATTTAGTAGTAGAGCTACTCCAATTTAGTAGTAGAGCTACTCCAATTTAGTAGTAGAGCTACTCTAATTTAGCAGTAGAGCTACTTCAATTTAGTATTAGAGCTACTCTAATTTCGTAGTAGAGCTACTCTAATTTAGTAGTAGAGCTACTCTAATTTAGTAGTGGAGCTACTCCAATTTAGTAGTGGAGCTACTCCAATTTAGTATTAGAGCTACTCTAATTTAGTATTAGAGCTCCTTCAATTTAGTAGTAGAGCTACTCCAATTTAGTAGTAGAGCTACTCTAATTTAGTAGTGGAGCTACTCCAATTTAGTATTAGAGCTACTCCAATTTAGTAGTAGAGCTACTCCAATTTAGTAGTGGAGCTACTCTAATTTAGTAGTAGAGCTACTCCAATTTAGTATTAGAGCTACTCTAATTTAGTAGTAGAGCTCCTTCAATTTAGTATTAGAGCTACTCTAATCAGTAGTAGAGCTACTTCAATTTAGCATTAAAGCTAATCCAATTTAGTAGTAGAGCTACTCCAATTTAGTAGTAGAGCTACTCTAATTTAGTAGTAGAGCTACTCTAATTTAGTAGTAGAGGAACTCCAATTTAGTATTAGAGCTACTCCAATTTAGTAGTAGAGCTACTTCAATTTAGTATTAGAGCTACTCTAATTTAGTAGTAGAGCTACTCTAATTTAGTAGTAGAGCTACTCTAATTTAGTAGTAGAGCTACTCCAATTTAGTAGTAGAGCTACTCTAATTTAGTAGTAGAGCTACTCTAATTTAGTAGTAGAGCTACCCCAATTTAGTAGTAGAGCTACTCCAATTTAGTAGTAGAGCTACTCCAATTTAGTAGTAGAGCTACTCCAATTTAGTAGTAGAGCTCCTTCAATTTAGTAGTAGAGCTCCTTCAATTTAGTATTAGAGCTACTCTAATTTAGTATTAGAGCTCCTTCAATTTAGTAGTAGAGCTACTCCAATTTAGTAGTAGAGCTACTCTAATTTAGTAGTGGAGCTACTCCAATTTAGTATTAGAGCTACTCCAATTTAGTAGTAGAGCTACTCCAATTTAGTAGTGGAGCTACTCTAATTTAGTATTAGAGCTACTCCAATTTAGTATTAGAGCTACTCCAATTTAGTAGTAGAGCTACTCCAATTTAGTAGTGGAGCTACTCTAATTTAGTATTAGAGCTACTCCAATTTAGTAGTAGAGCTACTCTAATTTAGTAGTAGAGCTCCTTCAATTTAGTATTAGAGCTACTCTAATTTAGTAGTAGAGCTACTCTAATTTAGTAGTAGAGCTACTCTAATTTAGTAGTAGAGCTCCTTCAATTTAATATTAGAGCTACTCCAATTTAGTATTAGAGCTACTCTAATTTAGTAGTAGAGCTACTCTAATCAGTAGTAGAGCTACTTCAATTTAGTATGAGAGCTACTCTAATTTAGTAGTAGAGCTCCTTCAATTTAGTATTAGAGCTACTCCAATTTAGTATTAGAGCTACTCTAATTTAGTAGTAGAGCTACTCTAATCAGCAGTAGAGCTACTTCAATTTAGTATTAGAGCTACTCCAATTTAGTAGTAGAGCTACTCCAATTTAGTAGTAGAGCTCCTTCAATTTAGTATTAGAGCTACTCTAATTTAGTAGTAGAGCTACTCTAATTTAGTAGTGGAGCTACTCCAATTTAGTAGTGGAGCTACTCCAATTTAGTATTAGAGCTACTCTAATTTAGTATTAGAGCTCCTTCAATTTAGTAGTAGAGCTACTCCAATTTAGTAGTAGAGCTACTCCAATTTAGTAGTAGAGCTACTCTAATTTAGTAGTAGAGCTACTCTAATTTAGTAGTAGAGGAACTCCAATTTAGTATTAGAGCTACTCCAATTTAGTAGTAGAGCTACTTCAATTTAGTATTAGAGCTACTCTAATTTAGTAGTAGAGCTACTCTAATTTAGTAGTAGAGCTACTCTAATTTAGTAGTAGAGCTACTCCAATTTAGTAGTAGAGCTACTCTAATTTAGTAGTAGAGCTACTCTAATTTAGTAGTAGAGCTACCCCAATTTAGTAGTAGAGCTACTCCAATTTAGTAGTAGAGCTACTCCAATTTAGTAGTAGAGCTACTCCAATTTAGTAGTAGAGCTCCTTCAATTTAGTAGTAGAGCTCCTTCAATTTAGTATTAGAGCTACTCTAATTTAGTATTAGAGCTCCTTCAATTTAGTAGTAGAGCTACTCCAATTTAGTAGTAGAGCTACTCTAATTTAGTAGTGGAGCTACTCCAATTTAGTATTAGAGCTACTCCAATTTAGTAGTAGAGCTACTCCAATTTAGTAGTGGAGCTACTCTAATTTAGTATTAGAGCTACTCCAATTTAGTATTAGAGCTACTCCAATTTAGTAGTAGAGCTACTCCAATTTAGTAGTGGAGCTACTCTAATTTAGTATTAGAGCTACTCCAATTTAGTAGTAGAGCTACTCTAATTTAGTAGTAGAGCTCCTTCAATTTAGTATTAGAGCTACTCTAATTTAGTAGTAGAGCTACTCTAATTTAGTAGTAGAGCTACTCTAATTTAGTAGTAGAGCTCCTTCAATTTAATATTAGAGCTACTCCAATTTAGTATTAGAGCTACTCTAATTTAGTAGTAGAGCTACTCTAATCAGTAGTAGAGCTACTTCAATTTAGTATGAGAGCTACTCTAATTTAGTAGTAGAGCTCCTTCAATTTAGTATTAGAGCTACTCCAATTTAGTATTAGAGCTACTCTAATTTAGTAGTAGAGCTACTCTAATCAGCAGTAGAGCTACTTCAATTTAGTATTAGAGCTACTCCAATTTAGTAGTAGAGCTACTCCAATTTAGTAGTAGAGCTCCTTCAATTTAGTATTAGAGCTACTCTAATTTAGTAGTAGAGCTACTCTAATTTAGTAGTGGAGCTACTCCAATTTAGTAGTGGAGCTACTCCAATTTAGTATTAGAGCTACTCTAATTTAGTATTAGAGCTCCTTCAATTTAGTAGTAGAGCTACTCCAATTTAGTAGTAGAGCTACTCTAATTTAGTAGTGGAGCTACTCCAATTTAGTATTAGAGCTACTCCAATTTAGTAGTAGAGCTACTCCAATTTAGTAGTGGAGCTACTCTAATTTAGTAGTAGAGCTACTCCAATTTAGTATTAGAGCTACTCTAATTTAGTAGTAGAGCTCCTTCAATTTAGTATTAGAGCTACTCTAATCAGTAGTAGAGCTACTTCAATTTAGCATTAAAGCTAATCCAATTTAGTAGTAGAGCTACTCCAATTTAGTAGTAGAGCTACTCTAATTTAGTAGTAGAGCTACTCTAATTTAGTAGTAGAGGAACTCCAATTTAGTATTAGAGCTACTCCAATTTAGTAGTAGAGCTACTTCAATTTAGTATTAGAGCTACTCTAATTTAGTAGTAGAGCTACTCTAATTTAGTAGTAGAGCTACTCTAATTTAGTAGTAGAGCTACTCCAATTTAGTAGTAGAGCTACTCCAATTTAGTAGTAGAGCTACTCTAATTTAGCAGTAGAGCTACTCCAATTTAGTATTAGAGCTACTCTAATTTAGTAGTAGAGCTCCTTCAATTTAGTATTAGAGCTACTCTAATCAGTAGTAGAGCTACTTCAATTTAGCATTAAAGCTAATCCAATTTAGTAGTAGAGCTACTCCAATTTAGTAGTAGAGCTACTCTAATTTAGTAGTAGAGCTACTCTAATTTAGTAGTAGAGGAACTCCAATTTAGTATTAGAGCTACTCCAATTTAGTAGTAGAGCTACTTCAATTTAGTATTAGAGCTACTCTAATTTAGTAGTAGAGCTACTCTAATTTAGTAGTAGAGCTACTCTAATTTAGTAGTAGAGCTACTCCAATTTAGTAGTAGAGCTACTCCAATTTAGTAGTAGAGCTACTCTAATTTAGCAGTAGAGCTACTTCAATTTAGTATTAGAGCTACTCTAATTTCGTAGTAGAGCTACTCTAATTTAGTAGTAGAGCTACTCTAATTTAGTAGTAGAGCTACTCTAATTTAGTAGTAGAGCTACTCTAATTTAGTAGTAGAGCTACTCTAATTTAGTAGTAGAGCTACCCCAATTTAGTAGTAGAGCTACTCCAATTTAGTAGTAGAGCTACTCTAATTTAGTAGTAGAGCTACTCTAATTTAGTAGTAGAGCTACCCCAATTTAGTAGTAGAGCTACTCCAATTTAGTAGTAGAGCTACTCTAATTTAGCAGGAGAGCTACTCTAATTTAGTAGTAGAGGAACTCCAATTTAGTAGTAGAGCTACTCTAATTTAGTAGTAGAGGAACTCCAATTTAGTATTAGAGCTACTCCAATTTAGTAGTAGAGCTACTCTAATTTAGTAGTAGAGCTAGTCCAATTTAGTAGTAGAGCTACTCTAATTTAGTAGTAGAGCTACTTCAATTTAGTATTAGAGCTACTCTAATTTAGTAGTCGAGCTACTTCAATTTAGTATTAGAGCTACTCTAATTTAGCAGTAGAGCTACTCCAATTTAGTATTAGAGCTACTCCAATTTAGTAGTAGAGCTACTCTAATTTAGTAGTAGAGCTCCTTCAATTTAGTATTAGAGCTACTCTAATTTAGTAGTAGAGCTACTCTAATTTAGTAGTAGAGCTACTCTAATTTAGTAGTAGAGCTCCTTCAATTTAATATTAGAGCTACTCCAATTTAGTATTAGAGCTACTCTAATTTAGTAGTAGAGCTACTCTAATCAGTAGTAGAGCTACTTCAATTTAGTATGAGAGCTACTCTAATTTAGTAGTAGAGCTCCTTCAATTTAGTATTAGAGCTACTCCAATTTAGTATTAGAGCTACTCTAATTTAGTAGTAGAGCTACTCTAATCAGCAGTAGAGCTACTTCAATTTAGTATTAGAGCTACTCCAATTTAGTAGTAGAGCTACTCCAATTTAGTAGTAGAGCTCCTTCAATTTAGTAGTAGAGCTCCTTCAATTTAGTATTAGAGCTACTCTAATTTAGTAGTAGAGCTACTCTAATTTAGTAGTGGAGCTACTCCAATTTAGTAGTGGAGCTACTCCAATTTAGTATTAGAGCTACTCTAATTTAGTATTAGAGCTCCTTCAATTTAGTAGTAGAGCTACTCCAATTTAGTAGTAGAGCTACTCTAATTTAGTAGTGGAGCTACTCCAATTTAGTATTAGAGCTACTCCAATTTAGTAGTAGAGCTACTCCAATTTAGTAGTGGAGCTACTCTAATTTAGTAGTAGAGCTACTCCAATTTAGTATTAGAGCTACTCTAATTTAGTAGTAGAGCTCCTTCAATTTAGTATTAGAGCTACTCTAATCAGTAGTAGAGCTACTTCAATTTAGCATTAAAGCTAATCCAATTTAGTAGTAGAGCTACTCCAATTTAGTAGTAGAGCTACTCTAATTTAGTAGTAGAGCTACTCTAATTTAGTAGTAGAGGAACTCCAATTTAGTATTAGAGCTACTCCAATTTAGTAGTAGAGCTACTTCAATTTAGTATTAGAGCTACTCTAATTTAGTAGTAGAGCTACTCTAATTTAGTAGTAGAGCTACTCTAATTTAGTAGTAGAGCTACTCCAATTTAGTAGTAGAGCTACTCCAATTTAGTAGTAGAGCTACTCTAATTTAGCAGTAGAGCTACTTCAATTTAGTATTAGAGCTACTCTAATTTCGTAGTAGAGCTACTCTAATTTAGTAGTAGAGCTACTCTAATTTAGTAGTAGAGCTACTCTAATTTAGTAGTAGAGCTACTCTAATTTAGTAGTAGAGCTACCCCAATTTAGTAGTAGAGCTACTCCAATTTAGTAGTAGAGCTACTCTAATTTAGCAGGAGAGCTACTCTAATTTAGTAGTCGAGCTACTTCAATTTAGTATTAGAGCTACTCTAATTTAGCAGTAGAGCTACTCCAATTTAGTATTAGAGCTACTCCAATTTAGTAGTAGAGCTACTCTAACTTAGCAGTAGAGCTACTCTAATTTAGTAATAGAGCTACTCTAATTTAGGAGTAGAGCTACTCTAATTTAGTAGTAGAGCTACTCCAATTTAGTAGTAGAGCTACTCCAATTTAGTAGAGCTACTCTAATTTAGTAGTAGAGCTACTCTAATTTAGTAGTAGAGGAACTCCAATTTAGTATTAGAGCTACTCCAATTTAGTAGTAGAGCTACTTCAATTTAGTATTAGAGCTACTCTAATTTAGTAGTAGAGCTACTCTAATTTAGTAGTAGAGCTACTCCAATTTAGTAGTAGAGCTACTCCAATTTAGTAGTAGAGCTACTCTAATTTAGCAGTAGAGCTACTTCAATTTAGTATTAGAGCTACTCTAATTTCGTAGTAGAGCTACTCTAATTTAGTAGTAGAGCTACTCTAATTTAGTAGTGGAGCTACTCCAATTTAGTAGTGGAGCTACTCCAATTTAGTATTAGAGCTACTCTAATTTAGTATTAGAGCTCCTTCAATTTAGTAGTAGAGCTACTCCAATTTAGTAGTAGAGCTACTCTAATTTAGTAGTGGAGCTACTCCAATTTAGTATTAGAGCTACTCCAATTTAGTAGTAGAGCTACTCCAATTTAGTAGTGGAGCTACTCTAATTTAGTAGTAGAGCTACTCCAATTTAGTATTAGAGCTACTCTAATTTAGTAGTAGAGCTCCTTCAATTTAGTATTAGAGCTACTCTAATCAGTAGTAGAGCTACTTCAATTTAGCATTAAAGCTAATCCAATTTAGTAGTAGAGCTACTCCAATTTAGTAGTAGAGCTACTCTAATTTAGTAGTAGAGCTACTCTAATTTAGTAGTAGAGGAACTCCAATTTAGTATTAGAGCTACTCCAATTTAGTAGTAGAGCTACTTCAATTTAGTATTAGAGCTACTCTAATTTAGTAGTAGAGCTACTCTAATTTAGTAGTAGAGCTACTCTAATTTAGTAGTAGAGCTACTCCAATTTAGTAGTAGAGCTACTCTAATTTAGTAGTAGAGCTACTCTAATTTAGTAGTAGAGCTACCCCAATTTAGTAGTAGAGCTACTCCAATTTAGTAGTAGAGCTACTCCAATTTAGTAGTAGAGCTACTCCAATTTAGTAGTAGAGCTCCTTCAATTTAGTAGTAGAGCTCCTTCAATTTAGTATTAGAGCTACTCTAATTTAGTATTAGAGCTCCTTCAATTTAGTAGTAGAGCTACTCCAATTTAGTAGTAGAGCTACTCTAATTTAGTAGTGGAGCTACTCCAATTTAGTATTAGAGCTACTCCAATTTAGTAGTAGAGCTACTCCAATTTAGTAGTGGAGCTACTCTAATTTAGTATTAGAGCTACTCCAATTTAGTATTAGAGCTACTCCAATTTAGTAGTAGAGCTACTCCAATTTAGTAGTGGAGCTACTCTAATTTAGTATTAGAGCTACTCCAATTTAGTAGTAGAGCTACTCTAATTTAGTAGTAGAGCTCCTTCAATTTAGTATTAGAGCTACTCTAATTTAGTAGTAGAGCTACTCTAATTTAGTAGTAGAGCTACTCTAATTTAGTAGTAGAGCTCCTTCAATTTAATATTAGAGCTACTCCAATTTAGTATTAGAGCTACTCTAATTTAGTAGTAGAGCTACTCTAATCAGTAGTAGAGCTACTTCAATTTAGTATGAGAGCTACTCTAATTTAGTAGTAGAGCTCCTTCAATTTAGTATTAGAGCTACTCCAATTTAGTATTAGAGCTACTCTAATTTAGTAGTAGAGCTACTCTAATCAGCAGTAGAGCTACTTCAATTTAGTATTAGAGCTACTCCAATTTAGTAGTAGAGCTACTCCAATTTAGTAGTAGAGCTCCTTCAATTTAGTATTAGAGCTACTCTAATTTAGTAGTAGAGCTACTCTAATTTAGTAGTGGAGCTACTCCAATTTAGTAGTGGAGCTACTCCAATTTAGTATTAGAGCTACTCTAATTTAGTATTAGAGCTCCTTCAATTTAGTAGTAGAGCTACTCCAATTTAGTAGTAGAGCTACTCCAATTTAGTAGTAGAGCTACTCTAATTTAGTAGTAGAGCTACTCTAATTTAGTAGTAGAGGAACTCCAATTTAGTATTAGAGCTACTCCAATTTAGTAGTAGAGCTACTTCAATTTAGTATTAGAGCTACTCTAATTTAGTAGTAGAGCTACTCTAATTTAGTAGTAGAGCTACTCTAATTTAGTAGTAGAGCTACTCCAATTTAGTAGTAGAGCTACTCTAATTTAGTAGTAGAGCTACTCTAATTTAGTAGTAGAGCTACCCCAATTTAGTAGTAGAGCTACTCCAATTTAGTAGTAGAGCTACTCCAATTTAGTAGTAGAGCTACTCCAATTTAGTAGTAGAGCTCCTTCAATTTAGTAGTAGAGCTCCTTCAATTTAGTATTAGAGCTACTCTAATTTAGTATTAGAGCTCCTTCAATTTAGTAGTAGAGCTACTCCAATTTAGTAGTAGAGCTACTCTAATTTAGTAGTGGAGCTACTCCAATTTAGTATTAGAGCTACTCCAATTTAGTAGTAGAGCTACTCCAATTTAGTAGTGGAGCTACTCTAATTTAGTATTAGAGCTACTCCAATTTAGTATTAGAGCTACTCCAATTTAGTAGTAGAGCTACTCCAATTTAGTAGTGGAGCTACTCTAATTTAGTATTAGAGCTACTCCAATTTAGTAGTAGAGCTACTCTAATTTAGTAGTAGAGCTCCTTCAATTTAGTATTAGAGCTACTCTAATTTAGTAGTAGAGCTACTCTAATTTAGTAGTAGAGCTACTCTAATTTAGTAGTAGAGCTCCTTCAATTTAATATTAGAGCTACTCCAATTTAGTATTAGAGCTACTCTAATTTAGTAGTAGAGCTACTCTAATCAGTAGTAGAGCTACTTCAATTTAGTATGAGAGCTACTCTAATTTAGTAGTAGAGCTCCTTCAATTTAGTATTAGAGCTACTCCAATTTAGTATTAGAGCTACTCTAATTTAGTAGTAGAGCTACTCTAATCAGCAGTAGAGCTACTTCAATTTAGTATTAGAGCTACTCCAATTTAGTAGTAGAGCTACTCCAATTTAGTAGTAGAGCTCCTTCAATTTAGTATTAGAGCTACTCTAATTTAGTAGTAGAGCTACTCTAATTTAGTAGTGGAGCTACTCCAATTTAGTAGTGGAGCTACTCCAATTTAGTATTAGAGCTACTCTAATTTAGTATTAGAGCTCCTTCAATTTAGTAGTAGAGCTACTCCAATTTAGTAGTAGAGCTACTCTAATTTAGTAGTGGAGCTACTCCAATTTAGTATTAGAGCTACTCCAATTTAGTAGTAGAGCTACTCCAATTTAGTAGTGGAGCTACTCTAATTTAGTAGTAGAGCTACTCCAATTTAGTATTAGAGCTACTCTAATTTAGTAGTAGAGCTCCTTCAATTTAGTATTAGAGCTACTCTAATCAGTAGTAGAGCTACTTCAATTTAGCATTAAAGCTAATCCAATTTAGTAGTAGAGCTACTCCAATTTAGTAGTAGAGCTACTCTAATTTAGTAGTAGAGCTACTCTAATTTAGTAGTAGAGGAACTCCAATTTAGTATTAGAGCTACTCCAATTTAGTAGTAGAGCTACTTCAATTTAGTATTAGAGCTACTCTAATTTAGTAGTAGAGCTACTCTAATTTAGTAGTAGAGCTACTCTAATTTAGTAGTAGAGCTACTCCAATTTAGTAGTAGAGCTACTCCAATTTAGTAGTAGAGCTACTCTAATTTAGCAGTAGAGCTACTCCAATTTAGTATTAGAGCTACTCTAATTTAGTAGTAGAGCTCCTTCAATTTAGTATTAGAGCTACTCTAATCAGTAGTAGAGCTACTTCAATTTAGCATTAAAGCTAATCCAATTTAGTAGTAGAGCTACTCCAATTTAGTAGTAGAGCTACTCTAATTTAGTAGTAGAGCTACTCTAATTTAGTAGTAGAGGAACTCCAATTTAGTATTAGAGCTACTCCAATTTAGTAGTAGAGCTACTTCAATTTAGTATTAGAGCTACTCTAATTTAGTAGTAGAGCTACTCTAATTTAGTAGTAGAGCTACTCTAATTTAGTAGTAGAGCTACTCCAATTTAGTAGTAGAGCTACTCCAATTTAGTAGTAGAGCTACTCTAATTTAGCAGTAGAGCTACTTCAATTTAGTATTAGAGCTACTCTAATTTCGTAGTAGAGCTACTCTAATTTAGTAGTAGAGCTACTCTAATTTAGTAGTAGAGCTACTCTAATTTAGTAGTAGAGCTACTCTAATTTAGTAGTAGAGCTACTCTAATTTAGTAGTAGAGCTACCCCAATTTAGTAGTAGAGCTACTCCAATTTAGTAGTAGAGCTACTCTAATTTAGTAGTAGAGCTACTCTAATTTAGTAGTAGAGCTACCCCAATTTAGTAGTAGAGCTACTCCAATTTAGTAGTAGAGCTACTCTAATTTAGCAGGAGAGCTACTCTAATTTAGTAGTAGAGGAACTCCAATTTAGTAGTAGAGCTACTCTAATTTAGTAGTAGAGGAACTCCAATTTAGTATTAGAGCTACTCCAATTTAGTAGTAGAGCTACTCTAATTTAGTAGTAGAGCTAGTCCAATTTAGTAGTAGAGCTACTCTAATTTAGTAGTAGAGCTACTTCAATTTAGTATTAGAGCTACTCTAATTTAGTAGTCGAGCTACTTCAATTTAGTATTAGAGCTACTCTAATTTAGCAGTAGAGCTACTCCAATTTAGTATTAGAGCTACTCCAATTTAGTAGTAGAGCTACTCTAACTTAGCAGTAGAGCTACTCTAATTTAGTAATAGAGCTACTCTAATTTAGGAGTAGAGCTACTCTAATTTAGTAGTAGAGCTACTCCAATTTAGTAGTAGAGCTACTCCAATTTAGTATTAGAGCTACTCTAATCAGTAGTAGAGCTACTTCAATTTAGTATTAGAGCTACTCTAATTTAGCAGTAGAGCTACTCCAATTTAGTATTAGAGCTACTCCAATTTAGTAGTAGAGCTACTCTAACTTAGCAGTAGAGCTACTCTAATTTAGTAATAGAGCTACTCTAATTTAGGAGTAGAGCTACTCTAATTTAGTAGTAGAGGAACTCCAATTTAGTAGTAGAGCTACTCTAATTTAGTAGTAGAGCTACTCCAATTTAGTATTAGAGCTACTCTAATTTAGGAGTAGAGCTACTCTAATTTAGGAGTAGAGCTACTCTAATTTAGTAGTAGAGCTACTCTAATTTAGTATTAGAGCTACTCTAATTTAGGAGTAGAGCTACTCTAATTTAGTAGTAGAGCTACTCTAATTTAGTAGTAGAGCTACTCTAATTTAGTATTAGAGCTACTCTAATTTAGGAGTAGAGCTACTCTAATTTAGTAGTAGAGCTACTCTAATTTAGTAGTAGAGCTACTCTAATTTAGTAATAGAACTGCACACACCTTTCACTGAAATTCTTGTCTGTGATTTAACCACAATTTAAAACAAGAAATGATTAGCTGAATGTATTCAATAATATTGACCTTCTTCCAAAACTGGAGATAAAGATGGTGAACAGGGAATGTGTGTTTGTATACTTTGATTTAGAAACGTCCAAGCTCCACCTCTGAATGGTTGTTTTCAGCTCGGATGTTCCTCATGAGGCGACCTCTGGTCTGCCTGGTCCGTCTGGTTGCTTTTCAACGTTCACCATGGGAGCTTGTTTTAGGAGTTTCGTCTTCAGGTCGGGGGGGTTAGGGTTAGGGTACTTAGAACCTCATTGACTCTCTTGCTATGCAGTTTCAGCTCGGTTTACAGATTCAGGCTCGGGTTGCTTTGGAAATAAGACTCAAGCGTAGCATCAGTTTGGTGGAGTTTCATGGCCTGGTTTATATCTATGAGACGAGAGTGATGGATACGGTGATGTCACGCAGCAACAAAGCTGTTCAGATAAAGTCCTTCATTGACTGGGGGCTATACAGATCATCCCTCCTCAATGGAATTGGCTCTGCCACTGTTCTTCCATTTTATTTTGAAACACAGAGTAGCACACTTTAATTTACGCGTGGTCTCTTGTTTCTTTTGCCCTCTAGCCCATTTTTAACCATTATAATCTAGATCACATCACAACCGTAGGCTCACTCTTTAAAAACCTGATCCTTCCTGTTGAAGTTTTATCTCATTTCATCGCCCAACATCGTTAATGGGATGTCTTTAAGGCATTTTATTAAATTCTCTCACTTTGATCTTTCCTTTTAAGATAACTTGCTGAATTGAAATTTACTGAACGTTTCCTCATTTTATTTTGAAGGAAGGCCTAATAGCTCTCTTCATCTTTTACAACTTTTAGAATTAATTTAAGGAACTGCTAAATTTCAGATGGTTAAGAACATGATGTGATCTTGATATGAAAAATTCCATTTGAGTAAGATTATTTTATATAAGAAAGCCAGCGCAACGTTGCTGAATAGTGAGAGGGCTGGAATGCTCGGCTTGTTTAGATAGTTTTTTCATTAAACCTTTAACCCTATGTTTCAGCCCACGACGCTAAACTCCTTTGACGGCGACTTGTTAGCGAACAATGAGGTCACAGAGAACATGTCAACGGCCCTTTGTTGGAGGCCTTTAGAATTTCTGCAGGATCTATCCAGGGTTGGGTTTTGTCACCGTTGTAAACTCTGCTTTACACCAATTACTCTCAGAACACTTTTAAAGGTCAGTAATCATATTTGTTGGTGACTCCGTCGGTCTCTTGCAGGAGTTCAAGACTGCACATGGTGCCGCCATGGATAATATCATTAAATGGTGTGGTAACGAATACTTTTCAAAGTCCGAGACAAAAGAGATGCTGACCAACCTTTGAGGGAGTCTTCCATCACCAGTCCTTCTTCTTTTTCTTTTTTCTCTTCTACACCTTGTCTGCATTCGTGCTCCACAGTGACGTACACAACGTCAGTCTCTGCTAGATTCTGTGCTTTTTATTCTTATAGTGATTGTGACCGTCACCTGCCCTCTTGGCAGACTAGCCTATTCATATTTTATTGGTTTTATTACCTGCTTACCGCCGTAGAGGGCTGTGCACACCGCAGTGAACACACAACATGGACAAACACAAAGTGACAAATACACAGTGTTCTGAGGAGAGAGTGCAATGGATTTATTTGTGCTCCTTAATTCTACCCCTTCCATCCAATCATCACCAAGAGTTGTCCCAATACACCAGGTTCACATCAGCCTCTAGAGGAAAGTCTGGATCACCAAGTACTCAGATCTGAGGAAGAAGAGAGAGAGCATAGTGAGAGCCACAAGCACTAACCCAGCAACCTCCACTAACTCAGAGATCTGTGTGCGGGGTTGACTCTCTAAACGAGTTTTAATAGGTGCTGGAGTGGTGGATCTGGCATGCGTGAAACCTCCACCTAAGAACGGGGCAGCCATCCCGGACCCAACAATGGCAACATGAGCCCCCAGATCACCCCAAGCAGCCACAGCAACCGGAGAACGACCCCCGGGGCCCCCCCAGAGCCACACGCAGAAGAACCAGCTCAGGGCCTGGGAACGACCCCCGGGGCCCCCCCCAGAGCCACACGCAGAAGAACCAGCCCAGGGCCCGGGAGCGACCGTCACCGACACAGCCGACAAAACCAAGGCCAGCGCAGCGGCACGGGGCACAGCGGGCCGGCCCGGCGGCCCACAAGCACCCAACACCACCACCCCCACAACTGCCTGCCCCCCTCCCAGCACCCTAAACCCATCCAGCACACCCGCCCCCTCTCCCCACCCCCCACCAAGGCCCCTCCTCCACGGGGACAGCCCCTGAAGAGTTAGCCCAGCATGCAACAGCCCCGGAGATCAACCATCCTTGTGTGAAGAACATTGAGGTGGAGACTGGAGCTGAAACATAGAAAGTTAGAATGGCTGGGAGGTGATGTATTTCTGAGGTCCACTCGGTCCTGGAGACAGAAACCGGGTTCCTAAATGAAAACAGAAACAAGATGAGTCATGCAAAAAAATGTAAGCAGCATCACCATTAACATTGTTGTGGTGGCTTTCGCTAGCAGGCAGAATCAGGTTGCAATATTTATATTTAATGATTTAATAAAAGGAGT
Source organism: Brachionichthys hirsutus (assembly GCF_040956055.1). Lineage (NCBI taxonomy): Eukaryota > Metazoa > Chordata > Actinopteri > Lophiiformes > Brachionichthyidae > Brachionichthys > Brachionichthys hirsutus. The sequence goes on along the minus strand of NC_090900.1, from coordinate 372,739 downwards.
TAACGAGGATCGTTTCCTTGGCGATGGCGAGGGCTGCGAGTGTGGGGTGCGTATGTTTCTGTGAAATAACGATTTCTGCTAAGTCACCGAGTAGACACGTGATCGGAGATAAAGGGAACGTACAATCCAAGATGGACGACAGTTTATGTGATACTGCGACCCAGAAGTCCTGGACGGGTGAGCACAACCATAGGGTCTGGAACTAAGATGGCGGCGCCCGTGCGTGCAGCGGCTCCATGCTCTCCGGTCTGGTGCTTAGTTTTTCTTTATTTTTTAGTACTTTTTACCGATTTCTGCGAGGCGACTCTAACATACAGTCGCCAGGATTTACTGGACATCGGCCTGAGGCTCAACATTCCCGTTAACTCGGAATACCAACGCTCACACGGAATCCCGCAGGACGTAGCGAGGCCACCGGGATCTCCGTGGATGTTGAGCCCGCCTAGCAAGCGACGGAGACGGCGGAGGCACACTAAGCAGAAGCGAGGATCCCGGTCGGGCCTAGAGGTTAGGCTGCAAAAACAACCACTCAGACCAGCGCTCCCGAGCCTCTTCCTGACCAACGCCAGATCGATCACTCACAAAATGGACGAACTGGATTTACAACTCGCGACAAACATCTTCGTCCGAGACTGCAACGTTATGTTTATCACGGAGACGTGGCTACAACCGCTGATCCCCGACGCTGCAGTCCAGCTAGCGGACCGGATGCTACACCGGCCCGACAGAACGGGAGACTCGGGTAAGAGCAGAGGAGGGGGGCTGTGTGTTTACGTGCACAACAGGTGGTGTTGTAACAGCAGGACCGTTGAAACCCATTGCTGCCCTGATATCGAGGATCTGGCAGTCTCGTTTTTATCTACCAAGGGAGCTAACGGTGGTCATCGTGATAGCTGTTTACATCCCGCCCGATGCTAACGTTAGCATAGCCCTCGGCCTGCTGCGTGCGAGTGTAAACAAGCACCAGCTCGCTCACCCCGACGGAGTCCTGATCGTTGCCGGTGACTTCAATCAAGCGTGTTTAAAGACTGTTCTGCCAAACTGCGTCCAGTATGAGAAGTGTCCCACCAAAGGGGACAAAATCCTGGATCGTGTTTATCGTAACATTAAACACGCTTACAAGGCCGCCCCCCTCCCCCACCTGGCTGGATCAGACCATCTCTGCCTGCGCCTCACCCCCGGAGAAGAACAAAGCCACAAATACAAATAAAGACAATAACAACGTGGCCTGAGGACGCTCTCCCTCAGCTACAGGACTGTTTCTCCAATTCTCACTGGGACATTTTTGACGGCAACAACCTGCAGGAATATACAGACACTGTACTTTCCTACATCAAGAACTGTGTGGACACTGTCACAGTCAGTAAACGGATCCGGGTTTTCCCCAACCAGAAACCTTGGATGACCAGTGAAGTGCAGGCACTCCTCAGACTCCGCAACACCGCCTTCAGGTCTGGCAACAAGACCCTCTACAGCGAGGCCGGAGCAGACCTGAGGAGAGGCATCAAGGAGGCCAAGGGGGCCGACAAACGGAGGATTGAGGAGCACTTCGCCGGGAACAATCCAAGGAGGATGTGGCAGGGAATTCAACCCACAACAAGAACAGCAACCAGGTGACTGAACGGGGACGCCTTGCTGGCAGAGGAAGTAAATCATTTCTTTGCCCGCTTTGAGGCCGACAGACCGGGCACGCTCACAGCCCCCCCCCCCCCCCCCCCTGCAGCAGCACACTGATACTTCAGGAACAGGAAGTGAGACGTGTGCTGAGGACGGTAAACCCCAGGAAGGCTGCAGGGCCGGACGGAGTACCTGGGAAGGTACTCAAAGCCTGTGCTGATCAGCTGACCGGAGTCTTCACCACCATCTTCAACCGCTCCCTGTCACAGTCCATCGCCCCCCCCTGCCTGAAATCTGCCACGGTCATCCCGGTCCCCAAGAAGTCGGCCATCGACAGCCTGAATGATCACAGGCCTGTTGCTCTCACGCCTGTGATCATGAAGTGCTTCGAGAGGCTGATGGTAAACCACATCAAAGACACACACACCCCCCCCCACTCTGGACCCCCACCAATTCGCCTACAGAGCAAATCGCTCCACTGATGATGCCATCGCCACAGCGCTTCACACTGCAATGAGTCGCCTGGACCACCGGGGGCACTACGTGAGGATGCTTTTTGTGAATTACAGTTCAGCGTTCAACACGATAATCCCGGACATTTTAACGGTTAAACTCTCCACCTTGGACTCTCCACCTCCATCTGCACCTGGATTAAGGACTTCCTGTCTGACCGCACACAGAGGGTCAGACTCGGCTCCCACCTCTCTCACACCGTCACACTCAACACCGGCTCCCCTCAAGGATGTGTACTGAGTCCGCTCCTGTACTGTGTACTGAGTCCGCTCCAGCACTGTGTACTGAGTCTGCTCCTGTACTGTGTACTGAGTCTGCTCCTGTACTGTGTACTGAGTCCGCTCCTGTACTGTGTACTGAGTCTGCTCTAGTACTGTGTACTGAGTCCGCTCCTGTACTCTCTGTACACCTACGACTGCACGCCAACCCATCCCTCCAACGCCATCATCAAGTTCGCTGATGACACCACCGTGGTCGGGCTCATCTCGGGCGGAGACGAGTCGGCGTACAGAGATGAGGTTGGTAAACTGGTGGCGTGGTGCTCGGTGAATAACCTTTCATTGAACACCACAAAAACTAAAGAACTCATCATGGACTTCTGGAAGCGCAGCCCAGACCCGGCTCCACTGACCATCATGGGGGGCTGCGTGGAGAGGGTCCACTGACCATCATGGGGGGCTGCGTGGAGAGGGTCCACTGACCATCATGGGGGGCTGCGTGGAGAGGGTCCACTGACCGTCATGGGGGGCTGCGTGGAGGGGGTCCCCTCATTCAGGTTCCTGGGGTCCACATCACCGACGACCTGTCCTGGTCTGCTAACACCACGGCGGTGGTGAAGAAGGCCCAGCAGCGACTCCACTTCCTGAGGGTGCTCAGGCGGAGGAGAAGCTGCTGGTGGCCTTCTACAGAGCCCCCTGGAGAGCATCCTGGGTACTGCATCACGGTGTGGTACTGCATCATGTGTAGTACTGCATCACGGTGTAGTACACAGCAGCAGAGAGGAAAACCCTGCAGAGAGTGATCAGCCCAGAAGATCACCGGCTGCTCTCTGCCCCCCCCCCCCCTGGACTGTATCACCGGCTGCTCTCTGCCCCCCCCTGGACTGTATCTCCGGCTCTCGCTACCTCAGCAGAGCTACAAACATTGTCAGAGACTCCTCCCACCCTGGACACACCTTGTTCAACCTGTTGCCCTCCGGATGGCGCTACAGGTTGAACAAGAGCAGGACCAACAGACTCAGGGACAGTTTTATACCGAGACCAGGACTAAACAGGACAAACACTCACTATGTGCAATAACAAACGTGCAATAACAAATGTAAATTAAAGCCGCAAGCGGCGTTGTAGGCCCTCGCCGGCCGACAGGCCGTTGAGCTGACCCGCCGACGCACGCCGCTTTTGTCCTGAGTGTTTAGATTTTAGCTGCATTAGTAGCTCACAGTTTAGTCAAATCGTTATTTGGATTATATGGTCATCTGCCATCAGGAGTTTTTAAGTTTCAATCCAATATGGCCGCCTCCCTGTGTGTCTGGGGGCGTGGCCACAGTACTTTTTTTTTTTGCCCCGACATGACGCATGTTTGTACCGAATTTCGTGGCTGTCTGACAAAGTTGGCGTCGGACCGCTCCCCATAGGCGGGGTTGCCATCGCCACGGCAACACCGTAACAACAACAACATGGTTACGATTGTGTTTTTTGATTGGGACCACATGAGGGAATTTTCTGGAAAATTTCAATCATTTCTGGCAAACTATTTTTTAAATTCCCATTAAATTTTTGTTATCGTTCTCTAGGAGGCGCTGTAAGGCTGATTGTCAAAGTTTCCCTAGTGTCCAGGTAGGAAGGGTCAATAAGTGTTTAAAATCTGGTTTGGATTGGAGTGTGTGTGTGCAAACACTGACTCAGCAGTTTTTAAAATTCAATCCAATATGGCCGCCTCCCTGTGTGTCTGGGGGCGTGGCCACAATACTTTTTTTTTTGCCCTGACTTGACGCATGTCTGTACCGAATTTCGTGGCTGTCCGACAAAGTTGGCGTCGGACCCCCCATAGGCACAATGCATTGTGATTTTTGTAGGTGGCGCTGGCGCGCCACTTTTTCATGCCCAATTTTGAAACGCATAAAATAATTAATTTTTCGCCGGTTCTGAGCTTGGTTCAAAGTTTGGTGTGATTATTACCACAAAGTATGTAGAGATAAAGAAACTAAGAGCGTTTGTGCAACCTGTGTATTGTGAGCGTGCTGCAGAACTCAAATATCTAACAGTCCCCCTGCTGAGGTGGCCCGAACGGGTCACCTCACTAACCTATATGTGACCTATATGTTCACTCCCTGACAAGATCCGTGGCGCCCTCCCCCCCAAGGGCGTTAACTTGGACCCCGAACCTGGCCAGCAGAGAGCGTGTGCAGACAAAATGGAAACCACTAACAGTAATTTGTTCACAAATGTGGGAGCTAACCCCCCCTACGGGCCCCAAAGGGGACCCCGCAAAGCTTGCACAGCAAGGAGCTGTGGTAACTAATACAGATTACAACCCTAATACCCCCACAGCCCCTCACATCAGCAATGAGCACACAGTTATCAAAATCCCCCCGTTAATCTACAAGCAAACAGCGTTACCATGTAGTAGCATTAACACCAAAGCGGGAAATGTAGACCCAGACCCCGATCACAGTCGGTCCTCTTCTTCCGGATCTCCAGGCATGATGAAGCCCAGCCGTCTCAGCCGGGTGTGAGGGTCACTAGGGCCGGGGGCCATAAGGGCCCTCTGCTCAGCCTACCAATTATCCATAACAATGAAAGGGCTGGATAACCCAAATGTTCTAAAAAGTTAACTAACAGTGCTCCAAGGCCTTAAAGGGTCGCTCTCAGACCGCCATTAGGAATGAGCGCGCTACAGCTAACACCAAACATGGAACGTCCGCTGCCAACTCCCCCGAGCGGCATTCCCTGGAACCTTGTGAAGATCCCACACTATCTCCGTCTGGGACTCACTCCCTCCAATCATGGCCACAAAACACCACATTCCAATCCAAAATTTAATCACCCTCCTACACAAATTCTCCATCTCTAATTTACTCAGGTACTGTCTGAACTCCCTGAGATCTCAACCAGTGAGCGGCTTGGCCTTGACACTAATTGCAGATCTGGCAGTCTCCCAGTCCCACTTTGAGACTGTACAGTGTGGGCTGCACCACCTGATAATGCCAATACGACCTCAGGAAGCGGGGTTATCCAAATAAAATTCTATTTGAACCTCCTATAATGCGGTCAGCTCATTAAGTTCTGCTTAGTTTTAATGAAGTCGTCCGAGACTCCTATCGGGATTCTAATCACATCTCTAGGTTTGTGCTCTATCTCCAGACCCATTCCCCATAACCTATTGTACCTAACGCCTCTATGAAAGCATTCCACTATCTGCCCTAATAAATCTAGCAATACCTCTCTTTCCTATTATCAAACTCTGTTCCATATAATATTTCACACCTCATGTCACACACACATCAAGCATACACCAATAATTAAACATCTCCATCGTCTGAGGGCGCCACCAATGATGACTAAACAGATCAGGCAGCGTCCTCTGATCCATGTCTCCTGTAATGAGGGTCTTGACACATGGCAAATGTCTGAGTCTATCTTAACCTACTGCAAACTCCAGATCCCACCATGCTGTCTTTCACTGCGCCTTCACCCAATCATCTCTGTCTCAGGGGTTCTCCTGTGGTGGACATAAAACTGCTAGAATCTGGAATCTGTGTTCCTGTTACCTGCCTCACCTCGAGACATCTCACAGGCGCGGTTCACTCCCATCAGCTCAGCCATCTGTGCAGAGGACGGCGATGGAAGAACCCGCTCTTCCAGGACCGTCCACCCTTGTTGTGTCCATGGTGTGTGTTCTGCTACTGTACAGGGGACACCTACACCCCCTGCAGATGTAGCATGATTTAGTACATCTGTGAAAAATGTTCTGTCTGGTTTGGGTTCCTGGAAACATGTGACATAGTACCCCCTCCGTCTGTCCTCCCTGTCCATATTATTTAATGTCCCCTCTCTAGAAGTGTGACCTCTTAGCTGTTGAGAAATGTGCTACTGTGTGTGGATTATTGTTTACTATACCGCACCCAGTTCCTACATCTATCCCCGAATTACAAAATGATTATCTACCTGCATGGTAGTTCTTGGTCCTGTAAACCAGTCTGACCCCCCTATAGCTGGACCCTGACTTCCCTATCGTGACCTGGTCAAACACAAAAACCCCACGCATGAAACATCCTCCCTTTAACTGAAATCTGGTCTGTCAGAAGAACAAAAACAGAGATCATGAATTAATCCCATTATGGTTTGTTGTCAATGGAACAGAGACACACAGAGATAACAGCCAACATTAGATGCTAATTTAGAATCGACCTTCCTATCCTCCTATAATGTCCTAAAGTTCCTCCTTTTCTTCTTCATTTTCAGGTTAAAATTGCCACATATAACGTGGACACTTAATAAGTGCCCGTCTTTCCCAAAACTGTGTAAATCGGTGATTCAATTTGCAGAAATAATCAAGTATCATATAATCCTAGTCCTGCTTTTTATGGAAGTTCTATCACGCACCAACATCGTCTACATGCACAGCGTTGTGTTCATATCTAAGATCTATGTTCAGTGCCTCTAGGCTTTCAATGATCTCATTCTAATTTATTTTGCAATAATGCTTAGCATTACTGTATGGTTGTATCCAAATGCAGTAACTGGTCACCGTTGGCTGTCATCAGAACCCTCTCTTAACAGTGTCCTCATTTATACTAGTTCGTTTTGTTTAAAAATGGAAAATGTATTTCATACATTTCACATAAGTCAAGAAGTCTCTCGTTAATCATACCTGCAATATAAGTCAACGTTGCCCGTCCTGTTAACGGCCCATCGTGTGCTTGTGCGATGGGACAGAGTCAGTTATCAGAGGACACTGAGCACAGAGGGAAATAATAACAGCATGTACAGTTCAATCGTCTCACCAATAACTCCCCTAATACTCTAACGTTATTAATACTCCACTCCTGCTTTCTGTTGTTAGTCTACATCCTGAGTTTCTATTTCCTTAACTTCGATGTCTGAGCTTTCCCTGTCTGCTCAACTATGTGTGGGAGTAGCTGCAATTTTATCTTACCTCCAGATATGGTGGCCTTGTTAGTTCTCTGTTCGTCTCTGTCCCGGAATGTTTGTGAGAACACCGGAGCTCCCCCGTTCCTCATCTGTGCACTCCCCTCACAATGTCTCCATTCGTCCAAATGAGCTTCCTCGAGCTTCTGTTCAAAACTGTCTATGAACTAAATTAACTACCCGATTATTAATTACCGTATTTTCCGGATTATAAGTCGCGGTTTTTTTCATAGTTTGGTCGGGGGTGCGACTTATAAATCGGAGCGACTTATATATGCTTTTTTTTACAAAATCTGTGAGCGCAGAGACAGTAGCCTACACATTTCTATAACAGGTGTTACAGGGAACTCTGTGACCCGTCAGAATCTGTCGCGGTTTCTGGAGGTTCAGAGTTATCTGTCACACCTGTTATCTAAAAACACAAATTAGAAGGGCTGAATGAAAATGTCGCCGAAAAGAAAGTCATATTCCGCGGCTTACAAGCTTCAGATAGTGAAATATGGAGCCGAAAACGGCAATCGAGCAGCAGAAAGAAAGTTTGGAGTGAGCGAAAAACTTGTAAGGGACTGGCGAAAAGCGGAGGTTACGCTTACTGAAATGAAGAAAACAAAGAAAGCTAATCGCGGGCGACAAGCTAGGTGGCCGCAGTTGGAGGAACGAGTTCACGCATGGGTGCTTGAACAACGTGCTTCTGGGAGAGGTTTGTCAACGGTGCAGTTGCGTCTCCGCGCCCAAGTGGTTGCCAGGGAAGTGAATATAAACGGCTTTGCGGGAGGACCTTCTTGGTGTTACCGCTTCATGCAGCGCAAACGCCTCTCTATCAGAGCAAGGACGACACTGTCCCAAAAACTGCCAGCGGACTTCCAAGCCAAGGTTGACAGTTTCCGCGCGTTCATTGAAAAGCATGTAAGTGATCCCAACGTGACACCGGATCATATTATTAACATGGACGAGGTCCCCCTCACTTTTGACATCCCCATGGGCCGAAGTGTTGCAGAGAAAGGGCAAAAAAGTGTGAATATCGTTACAACTGGTCATGAGAGATCACACTTCACAGTGGTGCTGGCATGTTGTGGAGACGGATCTAAACTGCCACCGATGGTCATTTTCAAACGAAAAACCATGCCAAAAATCCAATCCTCCTCAGTTGAAGTCGCCGTGAACGAGAAAGGGTGGATTGATCAAGAAATGATGAACTTGTGGCTTACAAAGTGCTACAATAAGCGACCGGATGGCTTCTTTAGAGCACGCAAAGCTCTGCTTGTGATGGATAGCATGAGAGCGCACATCACACCACAGTTAAAAAATAAATTAAAAGTTTTCAACTCCATACCTGCCATCATCCCTGGAGGCTTAACCAAAATACTCCAGCCACTTGATATCTCCGTGAATAGGAGCTTTAAGTCAGTTTTGCGTAACCTGTGGGAGCAGTGGATGACGGATGGAGAGCACAGCTTCACGGCAACCGGGAGAATGCGCCATGCAACTTTCCTGGAAGTCATTGAATGGATCGACAAAGCATGGGCTTCAGTGACAACCGCAACCATCCTGTCGGGATTCAGAAAGGCTGGAATAATTGGAACTGCAACTGACGACGAGTCTGATGTAAGCGACGTAGAAGAGGAAGCGGCGTCTTGTCTACCTGCCGAGTTGGGGGAGTTGTTCAAAAGTGACACCGAGGATGAAGATTTCCTTGGATTTCGTGATTCGGAGTAAAACCTGATATTTTGGTAAACGTGTTAGCATGTTCTTTGTGCTATATGTTGTTTGGTGTTGGATTTTATCAAATAAATTTTCCCCAAAAATGCGACTTATCCTCCAGTGCGACCTATATATGGTTTTTTCTTCTTAATTATGCATTTTTTGGCTGGTGCGACCTACAATCCGGAGCGACGTATAATCCAAAAAATACGGTATATGAAGTCTAGCTTCAGGTGCTCCTGAGTTTTAAATTTCCCCAGCCTGTCCTCTTGAGCCTTGCATTAACCCCTCAACAGCTGCTAGTGTTGTGAGCACGGCACCGTGTGAGAGGCAACATTATCCTCGTATGTGTCAAATTATTGTAGGGTTTTACCAAACCCTCTCCCGGTTCTTGTTCTCCGTAGTGGGTGCGTATTCAATGAGGAGAATGTGGGTTTAGATTAAGACATTTATATAATTAACAGATCAGTACAAGTTAGTTCAGATATCAGCGCTGAGATTCCAACACAGCTCTCGTGCCCGCGCTTCATTGGAATGAAGACGCTTCCTCCTTTGTCCTCACGTCATTCTGTCCCCTGAAGGCGGGACTTTGCCCCAGCCAATCTAAGCCCATGTTCATCTGTGTTGTGTGATGTCACTGTTGTGATGCGTTCAATTGAAATCAGTCATTACAATAACAAACTAAACGTGGTGCGTCCCTGTTGTTCTGTCGGCATGTAATTACGTTGTAGAATCCCATCTAATACGTAAATTCCCTACAACTTCCCCTGATGGTGTGACCCAACCGGGTCACACCATAAACCAATGCATGGTGCAAGCTATATGAGGACCCCGCAACCGATCTATGAGCGTCCCCGTCCAGCGGATGGAAAAGCAGCAGGTTGTCACAGCCTGGAAGATATTCTTAAACTCTTTAAGCAGCATTTTCCCTAATTACATGTGTCCTTCTCTCATACTTACCCGTTTTCCATTGTCTTCCAGTTCTCCCTTCTTTCTTAAACGACTTTTTCCTTCACTTACCGAAACACATGACTTCTTCCTTCTTCTTCTTAGAAGTCATACATCATCAGTTGTTTCTTCAACCACTATCTTATTACTGCTTTGCAATTCTACATATGTTTCTATATTTAGGTGTTTATTCTCAGGTGGGGGTTTTGTCTCCCTCGAATGGATAAGACGGGGCTGCAGTTCCCCCCCCCATCCATCCGTCTTTTACTTATAGCAACCTTAGATCTCCATGCTCCCCCGCGCTAGCTGTGTGTGTGTGTGTGTGTGTTCCATTCACAGCAAGTTTGCATAACATCTCCCCCCATGGCCCTGCTGATGAGCCATCAGCAGCCATTTTGACTCAACATTTCACTTTAACAGACAATCAATTTTTCCTATCTAAATTAGCTATTAGACGTCTTTCGGACCCCGCTCTATTCTCACTTTATCCCAAGAGTACAGGTCTTGAAACCTCTAAGCGCTGCTTTTTTACTCCGGAACCCTAATTAGAATTATACGTCAAAACCGTCTGTAAACAATTTCCGCTGCTTTTATTTAACGTAGGACCAAATCAACATTACACGTGGCTGGGTCTTGAAGCCGTTTTCGCGCTGCCTTTAGCCACGTGATGTAATTAATCTACAGTGCTGGACCCGTTACCTGTCGCTAACGCACTCACAACCAGGCCAAGTAGGCCCGATCGCCTATCTAATATTTAATCTTTTCGTCCTGGGGTCTTGAAACCCGCCGCGCTGCTTTCCAGGGCATTAATTACCACACAGACTATATTTTAATACGTGAGACGACAAATTGTGGTATAATCATTCATAACCAATGCAGTTTTCGGATTGCGTCTCTGCAGAGACCAAACCACGTTTTCAAACGCCCTAACCCTTTATTAACTCTTTATATTGATAACGGGGTCCTCTTGTTTTATAGTGCACACTTATCTCGTTTTATCACATTTATTCTTATCCTCTCCAACTGCGCTGATCTGCTTCGTCCGTGTGCTTTTCACAGAATGCAAACTTTAACGTTACTTTATTAAACGGGCTTTACTTCAAATACGACTTTAACTCGTACGCTCTTGCAAGACCAAGCTACTATCTGGCAGAATTAATCAAACAGGTTCTGCTCACCTTTGTTTGCGCAGATCAGATACAGCGTGGTCTCAGAGCGGACTGCACCCACTGGAGTGACCGGGCGGAAACACCAGTTTCTGTAGGGTTCTACCAAACCCTCTTCCGGTTCTTGTTCTCCGTTGTGGGTGCGTATTCAATGAGGAGAATGTGGGTTAAGATTAAGACATTTATATAATTAACAGATCAGTACAAGTTAGTTCAGATATCAGCGCTGAGATTCCAACACAGCTCTCGTGCCCGCGCTTCATTGGAATGAAGACGCTTCCTTCTTCGTCCTCACGTCATTCTGTCCCCTGAAGGCGGGACTTTGCCCCAGCCAATCTAAGCCCATGTTCATCTGTGTTGTGTGATGTCACTGTTGTGATGCGTTCAATTGAAATCAGTCATTACAATAACAAACTAAACGTGGTGCGTCCCTGTTGTTCTGACGGCATGTAAACACGTTGTGGAATCCCATCTACTATGGAAATTCCCTACATTATCAAATAGCTGCATGCGATGTCTGTACAGACGGAGAATGTCTTGTCATTCTCAGTGTTAACTTTATTGAACGTGTTTGCGTTCTCACTGAAAGTGGGGTCAGTGTTGATGGATGGAGCTGAGGGAGGAGCCTGTCCCGCCCTGGTTGTTGTCCGTTCTGTCCCTTCTCCAGATCATCCTGCATGGGGACGTTCGATATCTCCAAAAATAGAGCATATGAATTTGTACCGGTAATGGTCCTCTACCCCAACAACACTGTGACGTCCTGTCACAGAGTGCATTTGTACTCTCCCAACTTAAGTGTTTCTTTTCGCCATTCAGGAAATCCATGGCGGGACTCTGGGATGGCTCAACCGTTTCCTCCACTGTCTCACAACCTCTGTGTTTCTGGTGGCCCCCCAGACGTGGTTCTCCTGTCACACACTCATCAGGCCTCCATTAGAACCTGCAGGACACTCAGACAAAATCTTTAAATTTCTTTTTCATGATAATAGACACATTTACAGAACTTCTCGTTCCTATGATCAGTAATATGTGCTCCCAGATATCTTGACTCCTGTCCTGCATTCTGTGACGTGCAGCACTGCTCTGTGATTGTCTGGTTCTGGGGTGTGCGTGTCTGTGTTCTCTCCCCTGCCTTGTCTCTAGCAGGGTGCATCATGTATCGTGAATGCTTTTTGTGGATCATAAAGCTTCTCTGTCACCTTATCAGTGATCTACTGACGTAGCTCCGCGTTATCGGAGGGCTTCATCCTGCCTCTATCTCACTCTGGCCCCTCTACCAGGCCTTGATCTCCCCTCAATCGCTCCTTATTTCATGTGCAGCAATGATCGTTGAAGAACTAATTTTGGGGTTTGTGTGTAGGTGTTCTGCATTTACATCTTGATTCTTGTGAGCATTTTGGCTTAAGGTCAATTCCAGCTGTCAGGTTCCAGTGGGACCGAGAGGGCCCTTCTCTGTCCCACTCCACCGCAAGCCGAAGGTGTAAATTTAGGTGTAGTGTGTGTGTGTGTGCTTGCTCTTTCTTACACAGGTTACGGCTCAAGAGATTTTGAACCACTTATCTAAAACATTTTAACTCCCCAATGTAGCTAATCGGCGGCCGCCATTCTATGAGTATTAACCTCTTTAGACGCACAAATTATTTCAATAACAGCATCAGGTTTTCTTATTTAGTCTGTTATTTATTCATTACGATTTTTCTGGATTTTATATTTTAACCGGTTGTTTGCCCTGTCTACACTAGTTTTATAGACGTCTTTCCTTTCGGACCCCACTTTTTCCTTTATCTAAGCTCACTCACCTTTTGGTCCCGGGACTCAAAACCCCTAGTGACGCTTTCAGACCAAAGGTTGCCAAAATCACCCCAGAGCCAGGGATTTTAACCTGTTGCTGTCGACCCATCTGGATATGGTCTTTTTGCTCGTGAGGCCAAATTATTTGCTCACCTAAGCCCAGGGAGACAGAAAACCCTTTTATGTCCTCTTTTTTGTGCTCTCCGGTGTAGCAGTCCAAATTAAATCACTGAACCTGGGACTCCAAACCCTTTTCTGACGCTCATATGGTCCAGTGTGATCAAAAGCCGATTAAATTTGTTACGTGAGCTGGCCGAAACTTGGTCTGGAGGGATTCCCAGGAGACCCTTTCCTTTCCCGGCATTTACCAGACCGTTTATGTCTCGCACGGGGTCTGCCACCCAATCCAGTGCAGTTTTCGGCTGAACCGAACCGTGCCGTCAACCAGCACGACGTCGCCACTGGCCAACGCTGCCTGCACGGGCCGCGAACAGACCGCGTCTTCAAACGCTCTCTTTTTGTGCGGAGTGGGGTCGCCTTATCACCGTTTCAGCTTTTATTTATATAGCGCTTTCCTTATCAGTATTCAGTACACGGCAGTTCTGACCACTGATTCTAAAACCCTGCCGGGTGCCCGACGCTCCAGCACCAAGATCACACACCTTAACGGATCAATGCCTACAAGTCGTCCGCCCCTCAATGGATCAATGCACCAGGCACGCAGATCACAGGTAACGGATCGATACTCATAGCACGCAGATCACAGGTAACGGATCGTTGCTCATAGCACGCAGATCACAGGTAACGGATCGTTGCTCATAGCACGCAGATCACAGGTAACGGATCGTTGCTCATAGCACACAGATCACAGGTAACGGATTGTTGCTCATAGCACACAGATCACAGGTAACGGATCGTTGCTCATAGCACGCAGATCACAGGTAACGGATCGATACTCAGCACACAGATCACAGGTAACGGATCGTTGCTCATAGCACACAGATCACCGGTAACGGATCGTTGCTCATAGCGCACAGATCACAGGTAACGGATCGATACTCATAGCACACAGATCACAGGTAACGGATCGTTGCTCATAGCACACAGATCACAGGTAACGGATCGTTGCTCATAGCACACAGATCACAGGTAACGGATCGATACTCATAGCACACAGATCACAGGTAACGGATTGTTGCTCATAGCACACAGATCACAGGTAACGGATCGATACTCATAGCACACAGATCACAGGTAACGGATCGTTGCTCATAGCACACAGATCACAGGTAACGGATCGATACTCATAGCACACAGATCACAGGTAACGGATCGTTGCTCATAGCACACAGATCACAGGTAACGGATCGTTGCTCATAGCACACAGATCACAGGTAACGGATCGATACTCATAGCACACAGATCACAGGTAACGGATTGTTGCTCATAGCACACAGATCACAGGTAACGGATCGATACTCATAGCACACAGATCACAGGTAACGGATCGTTGCTCATAGCACACAGATCACCGGTAACGGATCGTTGCTCATAGCACACAGATCACCGGTAACGGATCGTTGCTCATAGCACACAGATCACAGGTAACGGATCGTTGCTCATAGCACACAGATCACAGGTAACGGATCGTTGCTCATAGCACACAGATCACCGGTAACGGATCGTTGCTCATAGCGCACAGGTAACGGATTGATAATCATAGCACACAGATCACCGGTAACGGATCGTTGCTCATAGCACACAGATCACAGGTAACGGATCGTTGCTCATAGCACACAGATCACAGGTAACGGATCGTTGCTCATAGCACACAGATCACAGGTAACGGATCGTTGCTCATAGCACACAGATCACTGGTAACGGATCGTTGCTCATAGCACACAGATCACAGGTAACGGATCGTTGCTCATAGCACACAGATCACAGGTAACGGATCGTTGCTCATAGCACACAGATCACTGGTAACGGATCGTTGCTCATAGCACACAGATCACAGGTAATGGATCGTTGCTCATAGCACACAGATCACAGGTAACGGATCGATACTCATAGCACACAGATCACAGGTAACGGATCGTTGCTCATAGCACACAGATCACAGGTAACGGATCGTTGCTCATAGCACACAGATCACAGGTAACGGATCGATACTCATAGCACACAGATCACAGGTAACGGATTGTTGCTCATAGCACACAGATCACAGGTAACGGATCGATACTCATAGCACACAGATCACAGGTAACGGATCGTTGCTCATAGCACACAGATCACAGGTAACGGATCGTTGCTCATAGCACACAGATCACAGGTAACGGATCGCTGCTCATAGCACACAGATCACCGGTAACGGATCGTTGCTCATAGCACACAGATCACAGGTAACGGATCGTTGCTCATAGCACACAGATCACAGGTAACGGATCGTTGCTCATAGCACACAGATCACAGGTAACGGATCGCTGCTCATAGCACACAGATCACAGGTAACGGATCGTTGCTCATAGCACACAGATCACAGGTAACGGATCGTTGCTCATAGCACACAGATCACAGGTAACGGATCGATACTCATAGCACACAGATCACAGGTAACGGATCGTTGCTCATAGCACACAGATCACAGGTAACGGATCGATACTCATAGCACACAGATCACAGGTAACGGATCGTTGCTCATAGCACACAGATCACCGGTAACGGATCGTTGCTCATAGCACACAGATCACAGGTAACGGATCGTTGCTCATAGCACACAGATCACAGGTAACGGATCGTTGCTCATAGCACACAGATCACAGGTAACGGATCGTTGCTCATAGCACACAGATCACCGGTAACAGATCGTTGCTCATAGCACACAGATCACCGGTAACGGATCGTTGCTCATAGCACACAGATCACCGGTGTGGACCGATGCTGTCTCAAACACTCCGGTCAGCGTTATCTAATTCCCCGTTCCTTTCCAGCTTTTGCAACAACAATACATGTCTTACATGCCTATAGCTCTGGTACCATTCTTAAACAGTTTCACTCTTTATACAGACCCACATGCTGAACCAGGCAAACATCCGGCAGAAATCTTTAGTCAAAAGGTTTTCTCCTTACCTTTTAGATGCGCATTACAGATGTTGCCTGGCCCAGCACAGGAGCTGCCACCTCCGTTGAGATCCGGGTCACGGCACCAGCTGTTAGGTTTCTCCTTTTTCCCCCGGTTCTTTTATTATATCTCATGTTGGAGGTGTTTATTCAATAATGAGTCAGGATTATAAAACGAATCAAGTTTACTGAAGGTTTTCAGTAAGTACAAAGCTGGTAAGGAAATACAGCGCTGGACTCTCCTACAGACGCGGGGGGGGGGGGGGGGGCTCTGTAGAAGAGTCCCGAATGTTCTACGGCAGTGATCTTTATAGTGGGCATGAAAACACCCTCCTCCTGGGGGGTGCTTACACCCTCCTCCTGGGATGGGCCGTTGGGCCCTAACTCATTCCCATCGTGTATCAGTTTACAATGTGATGCTGTACATGTGATTAATCTATGTGTGTGATTATTACAAAGTATGTAGAGATAAAGAAACTAAGAGTGTTTGTGCAACCTGTGTATTGTGAGCGTGCTGCATAACTCAAATATCTAACACTTGTTTTGTCATTATAAATGCATTTTCACAGATTTGTGTCCAAAAGTCATGAGGCGGTGGACGCGGTGAAAGGAGATTGTACTTACCGTCTCCGGGGGGGATTTTCAGTGACGTTGTCATGAAGTTTTTAAGGTGCTCTTGGAGATGCCTGATAATAGTATCTTTGAGCGCCTTATTCTCATTTTAAATTTTCTCCATTTCGACTGACACAGTGGCAACGGAGGAGCGTAGCTCGATGCTTTCACGTTGGAGCTCAGCCATCATACGATAAGCGACCTCCAAGCTAGCCTTCAGATCTTTAACGTCGGCATACAGCACACCGAGGACGTCCAGTTTTTTATTAATGGAGTCCAGAATGTTACTCGGAATATCTGCGTTGCCGAGATATATACATACCAAACCTACATACTAGTAATAGATATTAATATTTCTATTAAAACACTCTCAGTTTGAGTTATTGCAGTCATTACTCAGCGACTGCTTGCTGAACCCATACATGACTCTTTCTTAATGTTATGTGAAGAAAATAAAAGGTTTAAGGAAGGTTGTAAAGATTCCAGTGTGTTCTGTCCCATCTTGCCACTGTTTATCGTAGCCCTGTTGACACTCACCCTGGCAGAGGGACTGAAATATGACAAACAGACAAACTGGAAAAGGCTGGACATTGTCTTCTACTGATTGATGCTGAGGCTTAGTTATAATTTTTCATTTCAACAAATGACCTCTGGAACCTTTCTGTTTTCTGGTAGTTGGGTCTTTTGGATCTTTTTTTTGGGTTGATGGAACATAAACACAAAAAACCAAGTATTGTTAGTGAAAATTTATTTCAGCAAAACGGCAGAAAGACTCAGGGATTGGCTGCTGGGATTGGCTCCAGCTTGGCCCGCGACCCGATGGCGGATTAAGCGGTTGGGACAATGAATTATCTTACATGCAAATAAGTGTTGAATTTTTCCATTTGGAGTACATGAATACACCCTCTCTGACTTGTCTTGTTTGGGCCTTTTCTTCTTCCAGCACGGATATCTTGAATCCTAAATGTCTGTAAATAATGTTGCTGCTGTTGACCATGAGCATGTCTGATCCTATCATCTTCAGATAATAGTCTACAATAGATACGGTGATGCAGGGCTCAGGATTCAACGTAAGGTGGGGTTGATGGCAAAGCTACGACCCCACTTTATCCACTCTGGGGACCTGCACACAAACACAGATGGCTTTCTGCACCTGCATGAACAATGGTGATGAAGAAAGACAGTTAATGTCATTGGGTGGGTTAAATGTCGGCCTCGTGCTGAATATTTCCATTCCATTCGAGTTTCATTGGAGTGCGTGTTGCCTAAAGGGGGAATTTAAAAGGCAAATGAGCTGTGCTCCAGGTAGAAAATAGAGATGGCAGTGATTATTTATTCATTTGTAAGCTTGGATCCAGATGAAAGGTCATCTTTTGTTTAGCAGCTTCCTCGTTACAACGGTTTAAAATCTCTGACTTCTAAACTGGAGAGATTCAAGATGAAAAGCGGTTATTTTTACGTTTTACTTTGACCTGTACGTAGAGTATTTCAGTTCTGAGGTTCCACTTTGTTTAGTGTGGACACTTATCGTGGCTCATATTGTGTTTTATTGTAGAGGTGGCGGTTCACAGCTCACACACAGAACGCCTATTGTGACCTGAGTCCAGGTAGTGTCTCTCTGAGTCCAGGTAGTGTCTCTCTGAGTCCAGGTAGTGTCTCTCTGAGTCCAGGTAGTGTCTCTCTGAGTCCAGGTAGTGTCTCTCTGAGTCCAGGTAGTGTCGCTCTGAGTCCAGGTAGTGTCTCTCTGAGTCCAGGTAGTGTCTCTCTGAGTCCAGGTAGTGTCTCTCTGAGTCCAGGTAGTGTCTCTCTGAGTCCAGGTAGTGTCTCTCTGAGTCCAGGTAGTGTCTCTCTGAGTCCAGGTAGTGTCTCTCTGAGTCAGGAGGAGAGACACTTAGATGACTAGAAGCCCATTGATGCTCACTAGAAACCTCATGTTGGACCAGAGAACCTCCACCACCTCCACGAGCCACCAGGAAACACACTCATTACGTCACTAGATTAATGTGAGATCGTTTAACACAAAAGAAAAAGACCGACATCCAGACTGAGTCCTGCTATCCTGTCACTTTTATTTCAACTTCATATAGAGTACATTGTTGAATCTGAACAGTTCAGGTTTGTATTTCTTCTGCTGGCCTACGTGCCGTTGGAGTTAACGTTCAGCCGCCACCCCCCCCCCCACCCCCCCCACACACACACACAGTTTGACGAGTGGTGCAGCCATTGACAAGCTCATCTGCATTTTTCATGCTTGCTCTGTTGGACTTTTTTCACATGTTGATTTTTGAAGGAGAGGATGAGTGAAGCGGAAGATCACCGTGTGAGTTCTAGTATTTGCCCTCAGGTTAAAGGTATCACTCAGTCATACACCAAGAACAGCTTTGATCATTTCAGCAAATATAAACATCAGCGTAAATAAATGTCTTTTTAACAGCATACGTGCCCACTTTGTCGGGCAAAGGGCCGTGCCGTCAGGGCAGATCCCTGCTGCACCCTCATGTTTGTCACATACAGTATAGGAAGTCATTTCCATGATCACCTCTTACTTCCTTCTCATGCACCATCATGCACCATTAGCACTGGGAGGTCTGTCCCCGCTGCACACACCCATCATCGCTTGTCGTTTTCATAAGCTCTGGAGTTAATGGGATGGAAATATTCGCCCTTCCCAGCGCTGACAGAAAAGAGTCTCTGGTTGTGGAACGAGGCTGAATCGTGGCGCTGCCTGAGAGCTGATCGCTGAAGAGGCTGTCCTAATGAGCTCATCATCAACAGTGCAGCTGCTTTGACGTTTTACAAAAGCTCTTCTCATTATACTAAAATGAGAAAAGGCAAGTGTGAAATCCTCTGAGTGTGTGCGCCGTGCACTAGCAGCTCATCTGAGGAGAAGGTGATTAAAATGCTTCCAAACATGTTGGAGTGGCCCAAAGCTTCAAAATGTTCCGCCGAGACGCGCTTTTTATTTAGCTCACCTTTTAGTGCAGCTGCTTTTACACAGTTTAATTATGAGCCTGTCTCGCTGGGAAACAATGGAACCAAGGAAGGAGGGGCCATTAACGGGGAGGGCCCTGAGAGGTCTGCCGGCCTGCTTACTCCGGGGGGGGGGGGCAATCCTTTTGGCTGGTCAAATCAAAAGCGTCTGACGTGCAGATTCACACGTACTCGCTGTTGGGTTGAATTCTGTCCCGCTTCCAGGATGTTCATTTTAGCGTAACCCCCACCCCGGCCTGCCTCAGGAGCACAAATTGAAAACAACAAGCTGCGTTTTTGTCCTCCGGACTCCCTTCGGTGACGCCTCAGACTCGCTTTGGTTTGTGCATCACGCTGGCGTGCTCCAGCAGCATAAACCTTCAGTGATGTCATGAGCATACTGTATTACACACAGAGCTGCTGATGATCCTCATAGGTCTGCCCCCCCCCCCCCCTCCTCATTTCATTCTGAGGTTACTTCACCAGCCTGTTATAGAATAAGTACTTGGAGCTTGGGTCAATTGCAGGGGGGCTGCAGAACAGAATGTACACAAGTACAATAAGATATGCATGAAATGCAATTTGTTCAATGTAATGGACAAATGTAAAAAATAATAATGTAATAATCTATGACTGAAAAGTATTAAAAACAACTAAGACTACCATATTTCCTTTGAAGGTCACATATTCTGACATTTTTCCATAAGTTAACGCAGTTTTCAGTCACTGATATGAAATATCTGAGCCAGTATTTCGTCAAAAAAGCAAACGGATGCTGCAGGACAGCGTCCCTCATTTCAGTCTCAAGCAGATGCTGCAGGACAGCGTCCCTCATTTCAGTCTCAAGCAGATGCTGCAGGACAGCGTCCCTCATTTCAGTCTCAAGCAGATGCTGAAGGACAGCGTCCCTCATTTCTGTCTCTAACAGATGCTGCAGGACAGCGTCCCTCATTTCAGTCTCAAGCAGATGCTGCAGGACAGCGTCCCTCATTTCTGTCTCAAGCAGATGTTGCAGGACAGCGTCTCTCATTTCTGTCTCAAGCAGATGCTGCAGGACAGCGTCCCTCATTTCTGTCTCAAACAGATGCTGCAGGACAGCGTCCCTCATTTCTGTCTCAAACAGATGCTGCAGGACAGCGTCCCTCATTTCTGTCTCAAACAGATGCTGCAGGACAGCGTCCCTCATTTCTGTCTCAAGCAGATGCTGCAGGACAGCGTCTCTCATTTCTGTCTCAAGCAGATGCTGCAGGACAGCGTCCCTCATTTCTGTCTCAAACAGATGCTGCAGGACAGCGTCCCTCATTTCTGTCTCAAACAGATGCTGCAGGACAGCGTCCCTCATTTCTGTCTCAAACAGATGCTGCAGGACAGCGTCCCTCATTTCTGTCTCAAGCAGATGCTGCAGGACAGCGTCCCTCATTTCTGTCTCAAGCAGATGCTGCAGGACAGCGTCCCTCATTTCTGTCTCAAGCAGATGCTGCAGGACAGCGTCCCTCATTTCTGTCTCAAGCAGATGCTGCAGGACAGCGTCCCTCATTTCTGTCTCAAACAGATGCTGCAGGACAGCGTCCCTCATTTCTGTCTCAAGCAGATGCTGCAGGACAGCGTCCCTCATTTCTGTCTCAAACAGATGCTGCAGGACAGCGTCCCTCATTTCTGTCTTAAACAGATGCTGCAGGACAGCGTCCCTCATTTCTGTCTCTAACAGATGCTGCAGGACAGCGTCCCTCATTTCTGTCTCAAGCAGATGCTGCAGGACAGCGTCCCTCATTTCTGTCTCAAGCAGATGCTGCAGGACAGCGTCCCTTATTCCTGTCTCAAACAGATGCTGCAGGACAGCGTCCCTCATTTCTGTCTCAAGCAGATGCTGCAGGACAGCGTCCCTCATTTCTGTCTCAAACAGATGCTGCAGGACAGCGTCCCTCATTTCTGTCTCAAACAGATGCTGCAGGACAGCGTCCCTCATTTCTGTCTCAAACAGATGCTGCAGGACAGCGTCCCTCATTTCTGTCTCAAACAGATGCTGCAGGACAGCGTCCCTCATTTCTGTCTCAAACAGATGCTGCAGGACAGCGTCCCTCATTTCTGTTTCAAGCAGATGCTGCAGGACAGCGTCCCTCATTCCTGTCTCAAGCAGATGCTGCAGGACAGCGTCCCTCATGTCTGAATGAAACCCAAACTAAGTTCATCGCAGCCCGAGCGCAGCTGCACGTTACCATGGTAACCGGTGAGGTGACTTTTTTAGCACACACCAAAACATTTCCCTCATCCGTTCATTGTTTGTGATAAACCATCTTAAAATCCTCTCCTGTAAAGCGTTTCCACGCTTCCCATCGTTTCCTTTCATGGAGCGTTGGACAGACAGAGCAGCATTCCTGTGGAGACGTGTCTCAGCGTTCCGCTCTCCTCTGCGTTTGTGCTTTCTACAAAGGAACGTTCAGAATTTGAGGTTGTGTTCGATCTGTGTTATCGAGAGTCGGACCGATGACCTCCTCTCATTTCTGGGCAGAATGTCTGCTTTTGTCTCCGGACGCTTGCTGGAGCCTCGTTCAGCCCCTCTTTGACTATGCTAGCACCTCCTGGTATTCAAACATCAAAGTGTCCCTGAAAACCAGGCTCCAAACCTCCCAAAACAAACTGATTCGGCTACTCCTCAATCTGGGGCCCATGACCCACCTTCTTCCTGGACATTTTGCTAGCCTAAAATGGCTCAGGGTAGAAGACAGGGTTAAACAACTCAAAATGGGATTGGCATTTAAAATAGTCAATGCAGCTCTGCCCTCAGTCCCCTCAATCCCTGCATACCTGAATAAACACCTCCACAGATTTAGTGACACCCACAGCCACAACACTAGAGGGAGCTCAAACAACAACCTGATTACCCCCTCCTACAGGACTAACATGGGTAAATCATCTTTTTACAATACTGCCCCCTAAGGGTGGAACTGTTTGACTCCTGCCCTCAAAACATGCACCTCTTTGGCCTCCTTCAAAACGGCCCTAAAAATACACCTTTCAGGGGGGCAGAAACGGAGATAGTCATCACGACTCTCTCCGGATCAACCCCCCACCCCCCCCTTTTTGTCCACCTACGTTGTACATATTATGTGTCTTTGTAATTTATTGTTATTTTGCATCAATTGAGTAATTTAATATTAGTTTTATTGTTAAATGTCGATGATTTATGTACGAAGGACTTTCAACGGAAACAAGACCGCAAGGGCTTTTTAGAAATGCTCTGTACTTGTACTGTAATACATGCTACTGTTTGACTGTACTTGTACTCCAACATAAATATATTTATCATCATTAACCAACAAACCACATCTTCATGTTCTATTCTATTTGCCTCCAGATATAAATAAAAGCTCGGCAACAACTGAGACAGTAAATGTCTGATGTACCTGATGTCTCTGATGTCTCTGATGTCTCTGTCGTCTCTGATGTACCTGATGTCTCTGATGTACCTGATGTCTCTGATGTATCTTGATGTCTCTCTCGTCTCTGATGTACCTGATGTCTCTGATGTACCTGATGTACCTGATGTATCTGATGTACCTGATGTCTCTGATGAACCTGATGTACCTGATGTCTCTGATGTACCTGATGTACCTGATGTACCTGATGTCTCTGATGTACCTGATGTATCTGATGTACCTGATGTCTCTGATGAACCTGATGTACCTGATGTCTCTGATGTACCTGATGTACCTGATGTCTCTGTCGTCTCTGATGTACCTGATGTCTCTGATGTACCTGATGTCTCTGTCGTCTCTGATGTACCTGATGTCTCTGATGTACCTGATGTCTCTGATGAACCTGATGTCTCTGATGTACCTGATGTACCTGATGTCTCTGATGTACCTGATGTCTCTGTCGTCTCTGATGTACCTGATGTCTCTGATGAACCTGATGTCTCTGATGTACCTGATGTACCTGATGTCTCTGATGTACCTGATGTCTCTGATGTACCTGATGTCTCTGTCGTCTCTGATGTACCTGATGTCTCTGATGTACCTGATGTCTCTGTCGTCTCTGATGTACCTGATGTCTCTGATGTACCTGATGTCTCTGATGTACCTGATGTCTCTGATGTACCTGATGTCTCTGATGTACCTGATGTCTCTGATGAACCTGATGTCTCTGATGTACCTGATGTCTCTGATGTACCTGATGTCTCTGTCGCCTCTGATGTACCTGATGTCTCTGATGTACCTGATGTCTCTGATGTACCTGATGTCTCTGATGTACCTGATGTCTCTGGTGTACCTGATGTCTCTAATGTCTCTGTTGCCTCTGATGTACCTGATGTCTCTGATGTACCTGATGTCTCTAATGTCTCTGTCATCTCTGATGTACCTGATGTCTCTAATGTCTCTGTTGCCTCTGATGTACCTGATGTCTCTGATGTACCTGATGTCTCTGATGAACCTGATGTCTCTGATGTACCTGATGTCTCTAATGTCTCTGTTGTCTCTGATGTACCTGATGTCTCTGTCGTCTCTGATGTACCTGATGTCTCTAATGTCTCTGTTGCCTCTGATGTACCTGATGTCTCTGATGTACCTGATGTCTCTGTCGCGTCTGATGTACCTGATGTCTCTGATGCAGTGTTTCCCAATTGTTTTTGAGCCGCGGCACACTTTTTACATTTACAAAATCCTGCGGCACACCACCAACCAAAATGACACCAAATGACACTAACACAGTACACATTAGATTAGAATCATTAGATGACCTTTATTATAACACACATAGTTAATAATAGCGTTTTTTAATGTATTTATCCTCAGTGTGAAACCTGGGGCTGTTAGGATGAACACAAAATGGATATCCTGCAGTAATGGTAGAAAGACACACACGAAGCTCTTCCTCAGCAGCTCTCAGTCTCTCTGTTTTTAGTTTTTATTGCCGTCCAGCTTGAGAAGCTCAGCTCACACCAATATGTGGTTGAAAACGGGAGCAATGTCAGAATAGCTTTGTTGGCCAGACTGGGGAACTCCTTGGCAACAGATAACCAGAAACTGTCCAAAGGAAGATCAGCAAAGTTTAGCTTTAAGCCACAATCTTGTTTCAGTTCAATGAGTTCCTCTTGCTCCTTTAAAGTCAGGTCCTTTCCAGCACCGGATGCTGAGCTGTGTGGGTCCCGGACCCAGGCAAGGCATTCTGTGGAGGCTGAATAAAAATAAAATGACAACTTCTCCTCAAGAGTTTTCAAATGTGGGCCAATCACCTCGCACATTGCAGCAGCATTGCCATCATGCAGTTTCTCAGTGAGTGGGAACATCTCAAGATTGCCACGCTGCACATGTTGTTGCCAGAGCTGCACCTCTAAACGGAATCCATTCATTTTATCAGTGCTTGTAAGCAGGCTTTCATTTCGGCCTTGCATCCGAGTGTTCAGTTCATTCAGATGATGAAAGACATCAGACAGGTACGCCAGCTTTGCACACCACTCATCACTGCCAAGCAGCTTTGAGTAATCGGACCTCTCGTCTGTCAGAAAAACGTTCAGTTCTTCTCGGAACTCGTACACACGGGCCAGCACTTTGCCGCGCGACAGCCACCGGACCTCCGTGTGGAGCAATAGGACTTTATGCTCCGCTCCCATTTCCTCACACAAAGATGCAAATAAGCGACATTTCAAAGGTCGCGTCTTCACAAAGTTCACAATGCGTACGACATCGTCCAGCACAGGAGCTAGATCAGCTGGTAAGGTTTTTGCAACGAGGGCCTCACGGTGCTAAAAACAGTGCGTAGCAATAACATCTGGGTTTCTTTCTTTGACCCTACTTACGAAGCCTTTGAGGCGCCCGAACATGGCTGCGCCTCAAAGTTATCCTTAAACCTCTTCTATTGGCCTCCCGGGGCCAGTTTCCCTTCAACGAGCTGGGAATAGAGGACTTGTTTTGGGAGGCGAGAGTCAGGCATGCGGATAACATGGCCAGTCCATCTGAGCTGGTGTTGGGCAACGATGGCAGTGATGGTGGGAATATCAGCCTCCTCCAGGACGCTGGTGTTGGGGCGTCGATCCTCCCAGCTCAGCCTGAGGATTTTTCAGAGGCATCTCTGATGGTACGTCTCAAGTGCCTTTAAGTGCCTGCTGTATGTAGTCCAGGCTTCTGATCCATACAGGAGGGTGGGAAGTACCACGGCTTCATAGACCAAGATCTGGTCTTTGCTTGGAGGTCGCGGTTCTCAAAGACTCTCTTTCTTAGCTTTGAGAAAGCTCCACTGGCACAACTGAGGCGATGGTGTACCTCGTCATCAATGCCAGCCTTTGAAGATAAAAGGCTGCCAAGGTATGGGAAGTGGTCCACATGTTCCAGTCTGATGTTGTCAATGGAGATGTTTGGGGGTAGGACAGGCATACTGCTGTCTGGTTGTGGTTGGTGGAGAATTTGTGTCTTTTTTATGTTGATGGCTAGACCAAGCTGTTTGTATGCCTTTGCAAAGGCAGAGAGCATGCACTGTAGGTCCTCTTCTGAGAGGGCTACGAGGGCGTTGTCGTCCGCATACTGCAGCTCCATGATGAACGTGGTGGTGGTTCGACCTTTAGCACTGAATTGGTTGATGTTGACCGTCGGTTCTATACATAATTTCGACTCCCCGTGGCAGATGCTTGCTTATGAGATGGAGTATAGCAGCAGCAAAGATGGAGAATAATGATGGAGCGATGACACAGCCCTGTTTGACTCCAGTGTCAACCCGGAAGGGTTCCGATTCGTCTCCACCGCCACAGAGTACCGTGGCTGACATATTGTCATGCAGCAGTCTCAGTACCCGGATGTATTTGTCAGGGCAGCCAATCTTTGCCAGAACCAGCCAAAGGGCCTGACGGTTTACCGAGTCAAAGGCTTTGCTGAGGTCTATGAAGGCCATGTATAGTGGTTGATTTTGTTCCCGGCATTTTTCTTACAGTTGTTGAGCGATGAAAATCATGTCTGTGGTTCCTCTGCTTGGGCGAAATCCACTTTGAGACTCAGGAAGGATGCTTTCTGACAGGGGGGTCATACATACATCCACCAATCATCCACCATCCATCCATCATCCATCCACCATCCCCCAATCATCCACCATCCATCCACAATCCATCCACCCACCATCCACCATCCATCCAACCACCATCCATCCATCATCCATCCACCATCCCCCAATCATCCACCATCCATCCACAATCCATCCACCCACCATCCCCAATCATCCACCAATCATCCACCATCCATCCACCCACCATCCATCCACCATCCACCCACCATCCCCAATCATCCACCATCCAGCCACCATCCAACCACCATCCATCCACCATCCCCCAATCATCCACCATCCATACATCCACCAATCATCCACCATCCATCCACCCACCATCCCCAATCATCCACCATCCAACCACCATCCATCCATCCACCATCCCCCAATCATCCACCATCCATCCATCATCCATCCCCCAATCATCCACCATCCATACATCCACCAATCATCCACCATCCATCATCCATCCACCATCCACCCACCATCCATCGCATCATCCATCCATCCATCATCCATCAACCATCCATCCATCATCCATCCACCATCCACCCACCATCCATCATCCATCCACCATCCACCCATCATCCATCCACCATCCATCCATCATCCATCCACCATCCACCCACCATCCATCCATCATCCATCCACCATCCACCCACCATCCATCCAGCTTGCTATGGGTGAGTGGCAGGACACACCTCAGACGTGTCGCCAGTGCATCGCGGTTGAACCCATCAGCGGTTCTAAGAGGCCGTTCCCTGGATTTCATGTTGCTCCACTCATTAATTTAGCCTCCGTATCTGTAGACAGCTGATCCTGATCATCAGGGATTGATTTCTGCATCAGAGCTGATCTTTTCCATCCAGCAGGTCCGCTTCGTAGAGCTCTTCCAAACACTCTGTGCTGCTCCATCCATGATGACCGTGTCCCGGCTTACATTTAGCGTGACCGTGCGCTCCAGTGATCTAACGTGTCCTGGGTCGTGGCGTTCCGGTCTCCATGTTTGTCCCACTTATTGTCTCGTAAACATCCTGTTGCGGGGGGCGGGGTGGACGTCTGAGCCCACTGATGCCGTGCTAATGCACTATGGATTTCTCTTCAGTCCTGATTATGTCAAATGTGCGCTTAGCTTCCGTCTCCCAGGAAACACGTTCCGCAGCACTTTTCTATTGTTGGCCGCCACATTCTCAGACAGTGGTGCTTTTTCTAATCAGGGGCATCAGACTAATTGATCGGCTGAAACGCGGCTGGACGGCTGTGAAGCTCAACACAGAGGATGTCTCTTAGTCGGTGTCTTCTCACAGT
Source organism: Brachionichthys hirsutus (assembly GCF_040956055.1). NCBI lineage: Eukaryota > Metazoa > Chordata > Actinopteri > Lophiiformes > Brachionichthyidae > Brachionichthys > Brachionichthys hirsutus. Next base: position 344,814 of record NC_090900.1, on the reverse strand, counting down.
GGTTCTCGTTGTTCTCCTCAGTTCATTGTTTTTCTAGGTTCTTTGTAATTTTTTGTGTTACGGTGCAGAGATGCAGAATAAAAAGAGGATCACAAATTTGATAATATTTATTAACACAAACAAAGCTGGTCCGGTTCCCTCACTGCCACTGTTTCAGCTGATGTTCTGGAGATCTAAGCACCATTTAGCGGGCCAACATGCAAAGCCCAAACACTGCAAGCTTAAAGGTATACAAAGGAAACACTGCACGCTTAAAGGTATACAAAGAAAACACTGCAAACTTAAAGGTATACAAAGGAAACACTGCACGCTTAAAGGTATACAAAGGAAACAATGCAAGCTTAAAGGTATACAAAGGAAACACTGCACGCTTAAAGGTATACAAAGGAAACACTGCAAGCTTAAAAGTATACAAAGGAAACACTGCAAACTTAAAGGTATACAAAGGAAACACTGCACGCTTAAAGGTATACAAAGGAAACACTGCAAACTTAAAGGTATACAAAGGAAACACTGCAAGCTTAAAGGGAGACAAAGGAAACACTGCAAACTTAAAGGTATACAAAGGAAACACTGCAAGCTTAAAGGTATACAAAGGAAACACTGCACGCTTAAAGGTATACAAAGGAAACACTGCAAGCTTAAAGGTATACAAAGGAAACACTGCAAGCTTAAAGGTATACAAAGAAAACACTGCAAGCTTAAAGGTATACAAAGGAAACACTGCAAGCTTAAAAGTATACAAAGGAAACACTGCAAGCTTAAAAGTATACAAAGGAAACACTGCAAACTCTTTAAAAGAAAGAAAACACTGCAAACTCTTTAAAAGAAAGAAAACACATGGCAAAAAAACAGATCCCCTAACCTGACTGAACAGTATTTTAGGGGACCCTAAAAGGACTAAAACATTTAATATTAAAACCCTAAAACAACAAAGTACCTGCGCGTCCCGAACGCCTTCCACCAGGTTTATTCACTATGTTCTCCAGGAATCACTAACTCCTGACGGCATCCAACCCTTAAGCAGTCCAGGAAAACAGCGTATACGGCCAGCCAACGCCCTCGGTATCGTTCACCTTACTCTGGCTGCCGACGCACCTGTTCCTGCTCAACAAGGCTGTTCAAATAGTGCAGCACCACCTTGAGGCTACACCCATTACATCCGTTTATTTAAAATCACCTTTCTTGAAACGCAACCCCCCCCCAGCAGCACATTAGGTTCAGTCTGTATTTTAACCGCAGCTTGAGACTTGATACTTCTTGAAGTAAATCCAGTCGGTATTCCAAATTAGCCAATACTTTGATTAATAGAGTAACTCTATATCAATAAATACAAATATGAAAATGTGACTATGACTATACTGTAGTAAAATATACTGTATAAAAATGATCATTGAGTACTGTGTAACCTGTCTGTTTGTTCCCTCTGTGTTGTGTTCCAAGGACCACCAGAAGACCGTGCTCAGCTTCAGTTGTTTATTGCTGTTAAACAAAATAGCGTCAGTGTGTGCTTCCGCTCTCCTGCAACACACCTTTCCTGATAAAATACAGACAGGAAACACGGTGAAGCCCCACTTTGATCCCAGCAGGAAAGTGGCTGCATGGCACTAGCATAGCATTAGCGCTCAGAACCACGGCAATAGCTCTAAAACTAAAAACAAAAACCGTAACAAAACGAATGCAGGACATGACAGACATTATGCGCGATAATTTACCGTGGTCTGAGAGTCAATGCGTCAGGAATGAGACCAGTACTAAACAGGACAACAACTCACCATGTGTACTAAACTATATAACTACTCACCATGTGCAATAACTAATGTATAATACTACTATATGCAAAGTACTGGACAATCTCTCTGCATGCACTGCTAATCACTTTAAATTTATGTTGTTACTAAACACCGGACGGAGCAGTGCTCCTAATCTCATTATGTGGCCACTATACGAGGACAGTAAAGGCGTTCTTGTTGGGGTTCAGGGTTGTTTTGGTTTCTTTCGTTCTTCCCTCTCCCTCTCTCTCTTGACAGTGGGCGTGGCAGAGAACGGAGCGGCAGTAACAGACGCACCTGGAACCCATCATCCCCATTACCCCACTGCTTAAAATCCCTCCGTCTCCACCGTCAGTCACCAGATCACCCGAATATCTCCCGTACCTGTTTCCCGTTCCAGTCCCTACGTTTTTGGAGAAGCCGTTCCGTTCTCTGCCAGTTACCGAACCCAGCTGAGTATTTTGGATTTTGCTTGTTGGAGTTGATTTCCCGCCCAGCTGTTGTTTCTGCACTTTTGTTTGGCTGCGATTTTGTGTTTGTTTCTTACTGGACGTTCCAGCCCGTCCACCCCTCAGTACAGTTTAGACTGAGTGTTTTGTGTTTGGGAGCAATTAAAGACTCTATTTTGGTTTCCCAACTCTGTCTCCGCATTTTTGGGGTCTTGCTCTGCTCCTTGGCCCTACGGGACACAACAGAGTGATCTGGTCATCATGTACCCCGCGGAGTCGGACAGAATCCACCACGCCCTGTCTACCCAAGGTGCCTCGGTAGGACGGCATGAGCAGGCTATTTACAAGATCCTGGCGGCGCTCCAGGGCTTATCGGCCGGTGTCGCTCAGCTCACCCAGGGGGTTACCCGAGGACCTGACACCGCCTCGGGGGGAGCCCCAGCCCCCGTCTCTCCCTGCGCCAGCCCCAGTGAATCCTCAGTACCGTGAACTGAACATTCCGGCCCCCGTCAGGTACTCGGGGGAGATGGGCACTTGCGGACAATTCCTATATCAGTGCTCCATCGTTTTTGATCAGCAGCCGCTTACGTACGCCACGGAAGGAGCCAAGGTGGCGTACGTGAAGAGCCTGCTGTCGGGCCGAGCCTCAGCGTGGGCGTTGGCCGTCTCCGGCGCCGACTCACCCGTTACGCGCTCTTACCATTCATGTGTGTCTGAGTTGTGGAGGGTTTTTGACCATCCAGTCAGGGGGGAAACCAGCAGCAGCCGGCTCATCGCCCTCAAGCAGGGCACCGCCTCTGTCGCGGACTACGCCGTAGACTTCCGGGTGTTGGCGGCGGAGAGCCACTGGAACGAGGACGCGCTACAGAGCGCGTTCTGTCACGGCTTAGCCGTCAAGGACGAGTTGGCGGCGCGTGACGAGTCCGAGACATGAGAGGAGCTGATCTCCCTGTCCATCCGCCTGGATAACCGGTTGCAGCAGAGAAGGAGGGAGCGGACAGGAGAACAACGTGCCTCAGCCCCCCCAGCAGCCGACAGGACCACGATGCGCAACGTGCCAGCCCCTGCCCGTCCAGCAAGCCCAGCGAGTGTCTCGCCAGCGACTGAGGAACCCATGCAGTTGGGGAGGTCCCGGCTCTCCTACATGGAACGGGAACACCGCCGTCGCCATAACCTGTGCCTGTATTGTGGGGAACCCGGCCACTTCCTCGCCACCTGCCCACAAAGCCTGGGGACCCGAGCCCAGCAGCCACCCAAGGGTGCCACGCTGCATCGGTGGCGGAGCCCTCTGGCAGGATCCACGTACAAGGTACGATTCAGGGCCACAAGAGCTCGCTGCCGATCCACGCCTTAGTGGACTGCGGGGCGGATGCAAATTTCATAGACACCGAACTATGCGCTCAGAGCAACATTCCGCTGAAAGAACTACCACAACCATTGAAGGTCTACGCCAGACATGGGCAAACCGCGGGCCGTATACGGCCCGCGGTTTGCCCATCAATACGGCCCGCCGAACTTGTCTAATTACCAAAAAATTCAAAATCATAACTTTCATTTTTTCCATGCAATACCCATGTTTCACCAGCAGGTGGCGCACTGACCATCAGTGGCGTGTAGTGTATTGCTCTGCTTTAGTTTCTTATTTCCCATAGATATCGACCCCGTCTGTAGAAATGGGGAAAACGAAACTAAAGCAGAGTAATACCTACACTGCTTTCGTTTTGTTTCCCCCATTGCTATCGACCCCATCTGTAGAAATGAGCGGACCAAAGAAAAGAAAGGTGGACGGCGAGGGCCGAGTAAAGAATAAAGAGTGGACCACAAGATATTCTTTCACTGAAACTGACCCGATCTACGGCTGTATGCCTGATATGCCAAGAAGCCGTTGCGGTTTTTAAAGAATATAATATCAGCCGTCACTTTGCAACGAAGCATGCTAACTACGCTAGCAAGCAATCACCGCAAGAATGGGAGGCTACTGCACAGAGGTTGGCGGCTAATTTACAGACTCAGCAGAATTTTTTTCACCGTCAAACTTCAATTCAGGAGTCAAGTACCAGCACCTTTTTACTGGCGTTCAAATTGGCGAAGGCTAGCAAGCCTTTCTCCGAAGGCGAGTTTTTGAAAGAATGCATGATAGAGACAGCAAGTCTCGTGTCTCCGGAGACCAAAGGCAAGTTCGAAAAAATCAGTTTATCACGCAGGACAGTGACTCGCCGTGTGGAACTGATTGATGAAGATATAGTGAGCACGTTGAGTCAAAAGGCGGGGACCTTTAAGTTATATTCACTGGCACTGGATGAAAGTAACGACGTAAAAGACACTGCTCAGCTGCTACTTTTTATCCGAGGGATAAACGACAGTTTTGAGATAACTGAGGAGCTTTGGAGCATGGAGTCGCTGAAGGGGAAAACGCGAGGAGAGGACTTGTATGGACATGTCTCCGCTGTCGTCGAGAGGATGAACCTACCTTGGAGTAAACTTGCCAACGTCACCACGGATGGATCGCCAAATTTAACTGGGAAAAATGTCGGACTGCTGAAAAGAATCCAGGATAAAGTGAAAGAGCAGAACCCTGAGCAGGACGTTATTTTCCTTCACTGCATCATTCACCAGGAGTCTCTGTGTAAGTCCGTATTGCAGCTTAATCACGTCGTGGATCCGGTTGTAAAACTTGTTAATTTCATACGAGCAAGGGGACTTAATCATCGTCAGTTCGTTACACTCCTGGAGGAAACCGATGCGGATCACCAGGACCTACTTTACCACTGTCGTGTCCGCTGGTTAAGTTTGGGGAAAGTGTTAAAACGAGTGTGGGAGCTCAAAGAGGAGATTAGCTCGTTTTTGGAGTTAATGGGGAAATCCGAAGAGTATCCCGAGTTGAGTGACGTGAACTGGCTTTGTGACTTTGCTTTTGTGTGGACATATTTTCACACCTGAATGAGCTAAACGTGCAGCTACAGGGGAACGATCAGTTTGTGCACAAATGTGAGCGCCTTCAAATCCAAGCTGATTTTATTCTCCAAACAAATGTCAAAAAAATCTTTCAGACATTTCCCCACACTAGTCGTGCAGAAAGAGGCGATCCGGAACACAAAGAAATACTGCAAATCACTGCACGACCTGCACAGAGAATTCTGCCGTCGCATCACTTCAGCTGGTGTCCCGTCCCCCGTCCCAGGACCCTGAAACCGACCCGCAGGAGCTGCAGCTGGAACTGATCGATCTTCAGTCCGACTCCGCCTCAAAGGATAAGTTCAAGTCTCTTAACCTGAATTACATTTATGCCTCACTTAACGAAGCCACGTTTCCAAACCTCCGGAGGACGGCACAGAAGATGCTGCTGCTGTTTGGCTCGACCTACGTGTGTGAGCAGACGATCAGCGTCATGATCAATAAATCCCGTTCTTTTAATGAAGTGCGCATTTATGCACAGCAGTGGAACAACAATGAGTGCAGCAGAAATGATTGAGATTTAGTATTTCGTGTTTTGATATGTTTGCTGAAAGTGATCATCTTTTTTCAATAAATGTTGATTTATTTAACTTTATGCCTTCAAGTGAAATTTATTAAAAACAGATGCAATCACCAGGTTTGACAGATCACAGTGTCATTGCTATTTTAATCTATTTACATTTCTCCTCACACTGTTGTTCTATTTTAATCTATTTACATTTCTCCTCACACTGTTGTTCTATTTTAATCTATTTACATTTCTCCTCACACTGTTGTTCTATTTTAATCTATTTACATTTCTCCTCACACCGTTGTGCCAAAATATGTGTAAATGCTGCATCTTGCATATTCATTGTGACAAACGTACTACCTGGATAAAGGCTATTTTGCACATTTGAAAGACGCAGTTCTTCGTACACACTGTTAGTAAATCTGGTTGTACATTTATCTGTGTGTGTACTGTGCTATGAGGTTTGCACACGACACGCAGCGCTTTAGTATATCTGGGCCAAACACTCATCCAAATGCTCCTGGCCCGGCCCCTCGGTCAACATTTCAAACCCAATGTGGCCCGCACGTCAAAAGGTGTGCCCACCCCTGGTCTACGCGCTCGATGGTCTACAACTCACCCTTATCACGCACCGCACCGCTCCGATAAATCTCCTACTCTCCGGTAATCACCGGGAGAACATTTCATTTTTTGTTATTCCGTCACCCTCTTGCTCTGCTCCTTGGCCCTACGGGACACAACAGTTCTATTCTATTCTATTCTATCTGCTCCATCTGATGCTTGGAGGGTCAGAACACAGAACGCTCCTTGTCATCTCTTTGAACCCGATTTGAACCACACTCGCATGCTGCCTTTTTCTTTTGCATTAAGTTCTGCACTTTTTAGAGAGTTTGGTAACACAGTGGGGGGATGGAACAGAGGACCTGCTGGCAGAAACCAGCGCTGAGCTCAACTCCCACATGAATGACATCAGCTATCCGAACGCACCCCCCCTTCAGCAAATTCTCTGCTTGAATAATACGTGTAGCCAATCAGACCGAACCTCTTCTGGCAGAATTCGACCGCTCCGGCCGGCGTGGGCAACAGTAACACAGCGGTACCTTTATGTTTGGTTAAATGCACTAATTGTCATTTGTCGGTGTCTTTTGGCTGCAAAGAGCAAACCGAAGAGGGAGATGTTGTAGGAAGAAGACATCAAAAAAATGTTTAAAACTTAAAATCTGTCCAAATCAAGCAGACAATGTCTCCATGCCGAGTCGCTCAGTTTCCAGATCCGGAATCCATCTTTAATTATTGATAGTATTTTGAGCTTCAAACTGGACTTCAGCCTCTGAGATCATTAGCATGCATTTTATGCCGTTGTCCTCGGCAGAATCCACACATTATATTTATATTTAGTCTTTGTAGAAAGAAGTCCTTTCACATAAACCGGATGTTTAGAGAAAAAGAAGTGAAATCCGTCTTCTCTGTGTGAGACGGGGTGTGTGACTGTTCTTGTACTCTAAAGTCATTTAAATCAACTCCTTCCTCCGTCACTACTGGTGTGCCCCAGGGCTCTGTCCTGGGACCCCTTCTCTTTATCACCTATCTCCTTCCCCTGGGCAATATATTTTGCAAATTCAATATTCATTTCCTGTTACGCTGATGACACCCAACTCTACCTTACCACCAATCCCTCATCCACTCTCCCACCCACCTGCCTTACCGATTGCATCTCAAATTAAAAACTGGTTAACTATAAATTTCCTTAAATTAAACAGTAATAAAACCGAGGTTATCCTAATTGGCACCGAATCCACTCTATCCAAATCAGATAACTCCTCCGTCTCACCCCTCCCTCAGGTTAAGAGTCTGGGTGTCATCCTTGACAGCACATTATCTTTCCAATCACACATCAATAGCATCACCCGGACTGCCTATTTCCATCTTCGGAACATCAATCGTCTGCGCCCCGCCCTCACCCCCCACACTACTGCTGTCCTTGTCCACAGTCTTGTCACCTCCCGTCTGGACTATTGTAATTCCCTTCTCTCTGGCCTCCCTCACAAATCCCTCCATAAACTTCAACTGGTCCAGAATTCAGCTGCTCGTATCATCACAGGAACCCCTTTCAGGCATCACATCATCCTGTCCTCCAACAACTTCACCGGCTTCCTGTTCAGTTCCGTATTCATTTCAAAATCCTTCTGCTAACCTTCAAGACCATCCACAACCTCGCCCTCCATATCTGTCCGACCTCCTTCCCGCACCCTGAGATCCTCTTCCTCCATACACCTGTCTGTCCCCTCCGCCCGTCTGATTACGACGGGGAGCAGAGCATTCAGCCGCTCTGCTCCCCGTCTCTGGAACTCATTACCACCCAACTCAGAAACACTGATTCTTTCCACCATTTCAGAGCACAACTCAAAACACATCTGTTTAAAACTGCATACTCCATCTGATGCCAACTGTCAATTTTTATTTTTATTTTATTTTTTATTAACGTATCAATTTCTTAATTTATTTCCGTTAAATTTATTTTGGTTTTACTAATTTCTATTCAATTAAATTCTTATTCTATATATGTTATTTTGGTATGTATTTGTACGGTGTGCTTGAGTGCCGAGAAAGGCGCCTTTAAATAAAATGTATTATTATTATTACTCTAATTATTAGTGTCGAATACATTCTATCTAATAAATATATTCATCATCATCAGCTTTAAAAATACAGTGATTTGTACTACAATATGATTACAATCACTTTACATTCCCAAAGTTCACAACAACATGGGCTATTTTTATTAGTTAAACTTTGTTCCTGTTCATGAGCTAAAAGTATCAGAATCGCTGTTTGGAATGTTTGAAAGCGCGGATCCATTCTGAGTCAGTGTTAATGAAAGCGTGCTTGGAGGACGGCCGGCCTGCAGCCCCCGCCCAGGCAGGATGCGTCCCTCTGTCCTACCTGATGGAGTAGCACACCAGCCTCACACCTGACAAGACGCGATCCTTTAAAGCCCTCGTGCCACGCCCCTTCCTCGATGATGTCATGACCATATCAAAGGTGCGTGACGGCGCTACGGCCCTCTGCGCCTCTTATCCCGTAGCAGCTGGTGAGGCCCCCACTTCACCCCCGGCAACCAGTTGGTGTCAGACAGCGGGCGTGTTCACTCGCCATGCGAGATCACGCCCATGTACGACCGCCATGCTTGCTGACGTCTGAGTGAACAAAGGAGCTTCCACATCGCTTGACCTTTGGCTCGGGAGGCAGATCAATCACCGAGGGTGTTAATGTGTTCGTCCACCGGCATCGTGCTCCGGATGCCTGGGTCACTGATACCAGATCAAACTCTCTGTGGTTGGATTGGCTGATTACTTTAAACGACGTCCCTGATCCTCTTCCGTGTTAGCATTAGCATTAGCATCGCACGCGATGGTGGCCTCGTCTTCGGAAAGGGAAGCACGTTACTGTCTGAATGCGTTGGGTACTGAGACAGAGTGTTTGTTTGGACTCCTTCACTTACATCTTTACGTTCTCCTCTCTTGTCAGAGTCGGAAACACGCCAACAAGGTGCGGCTGTATTACATGCTCCACCCTGTGGACGGAGGCTGCCCCGCCAAGAAGCTCAGAACAGACAACGTGAGTACCGTGTGACCAGCTGGCCTGTTTCTGTTCGTGGGCTCTTCCTGCTTCCCAAGCAGCAGTGAGGTGGGAGGGGTTGCCGACCACATTGTGAAGCATCCGGCCCCCCCTGCTACACAATGGAAGGACATGCCGTGTTTGCAGCTTTAATGATGCATTCTGGCCTCCCTGACGTGTGCCTGAACGCTGATGTCTGTAATTAAACCGTTCTTTGCCACTCAGAGAAACATTTGTCATCCACGTCTTCACGATGACGGGACAGAAACATGCTCCGCCTTCACTCGGCAGCCCAGTGTGACCTCACCGTGGTGCGGTTCAGAGCTCTGTTCAGGTGCACCATGTGAGCCAGGCTTCCACAAAAGGTTCTAGGAAAGGAAAGCGTTTTAGTTTTGATTTGTATAAATACTGTACTTTACGGAACGAACAATAAACCTGTTTCCTCACCGTTCTGAAGGAGCGTGGCACCGAGCAGCAGAGGATGTGTTTAAAGTGTTTCTATTCTATCTTCCCAGCGGTGGAGCTGAGATGTTGGGCCTGTGGAGCGGATCGAGGAAGGGGTCCTGGTCCTGGAAAGAAACCAGTAAATGCTGCTGCAGTTTGTGATTAATTATTCCTTTCCACCTTCTTTAACAGTTTAACAGACAAAACATTGTGAACTAAACTGCAGGAAACTTTGTGGAGGGATGAGTAATGGGCCAGAAAACCTAAACAGATGTGCCATCGGTCGGATTTTGACTGAATGCCATTTTAACTGGGAGGACTTATTCCAAAAACAGCATAAGAATGATCAAATGAAAGTCCTTTTGGGGTGTGACTCGTCTCTGGTGCCCGAGTGCAGCTCCATGCTGGGATGGCTTAGGGTTAGGGCTGGAGGTGTCAGGTTAGGGGTGTTAGGGTTAGGGTTAGGGCTGGAGGTGTCAGGTTGGGGGTGTTCAGGTGTTCATGTCTTGGTTTTTCACTGTAGACTTTAACATAAACTGAATAATTAGGCCCGAGCGCCTATCCTAGTTGGTTATTGCTTTTAATATGTACTTTACACGTAAATGAAATATTACAGCTCAAGTCAGCTCATGAAGTCGGTGAGAGGATCCAGTATATCAGCACGTACTGCATTCGCCCTGGGGAGATATTTGCGCATGTCGCTAATAGGGTTCCATTGACAGAGAACACATTTTAATCACGCAGTGAATGGGAGGACTGGTTTATGCATCCGGGGAGCCACAGCTATAAAAACAGCACGAACTTCACTTTCAGGATTTGTCTCCAGGCCCTTCTCAAACTCTCAGGATTATGGCTCAGGCTGCATTGAGACACTAAATCTCATTCACTCGTGGCCATCGAACCGAACCCAGCTGCCATATGCTCCTTTTGACACCACAGTGAACATGCAGGACCACAGTCAGCCAATCAGGACCGGCTCCCAGAGCAGCGATGAGGAGGATGTGCTACAGGGCACTTGGGTGGTGGAAGAACCCCTCTGAGCCTCGCTGAGGTTCTGATCAACTCAAGCTTGGAGCGGCTCGCTGCCCTCCACTCTCCCAGCAGCTGTTCCGCTTCCTGCGCTGCGCTGAGCTAAGCTAACGGTCTGTCCCTGCGGATTAGGCTGCGTGCCACATATTGTGTGTTTAGATCGCATAGATGAGTTCATATTTAAACCATCACATCACATGCTATGCATTAGCATTTAGCTCGTTTAGGGTCAAAGAGATGAGTGGTTAATGAAATGAATTCCTCGGCACAGCATCATGAGTGGATTTTACCGGTTCAGAGGTGCAGCTCCCTTCTAAATCCACAACGTGGTGACTGAAGCACATTTAAGGTTTGGGTATATTGAACTCTTTCAATGACTCACGCCATGTCCACACGTAGCCGGGGTTTTTTAAAACCCAATATCCTAACCCCTCCGCGTTGAAATAAAGTTGCATCCACACGACGTTGTTTTAAAAAAACAAGGTCTCCACGTAAATGCGTTGTTAAACACATTCATGTCATGATGTCACAGCAGCAGCTTCTAAAGCTAAAACGCTTCCAGGCGTCCACAGAGTTTCAAAAATTCATAAATTCATATTAGTCAGACATCGAATGATTCTACGGTGTCTGCGCGGGGTGACTGGATATTGTTGCATGTTGGCTTCACAACAATCCTCTCGTCATCAGCTCACCCTGATGATGTCATCAAACACACCTCCAGCAGGTGAAGGTTCGATGATGATGATGAATATATTTATTAGATAGAATGTTAGAGTACAAGTACAGTCACACAGTAGCATGTATTACAGTACAAGTACAGTCACACAGTAGCATGTATTACAGTACAAGTACAGTCTAACAGTAGCATGTATTACAGTACAAGTACAGTCACACAGTAGCATGTATTACAGTACAAGTACAGTCACACAGTAGAATGTATTACAGTACAAGTACAGTCTAACAGTAGCATGTATTACAGTACAAGTACAGTCAAACAGTAGCATGTATTACAGTACAAGTACAGTCACACAGTAGTATGTATTACAGTACAAGTACAGTCACACAGTAGAATGTATTACAGTACAAGTACAGTCTAACAGTAGCATGTATTACAGTACAAGTACAGTCAAACAGTAGCATGTATTACAGTACAAGTACAGTCACACAGTAGCATGTATTACAGTACAAGTACAGTCAAACAGTAGCATGTATTACAGTACAAGTACAGTCAAACAGTAGCATGTATTACAGTACAAGTACAGTCTAACATCCTGTCTCAGAGGAGCATTTCAAAAAAGCCCTTGCGGTCTTGTTTCCGTTGAAAGTCCGCGGATGCGATAGTTAAAGCTGCTCTGCTGCAGCACATTAACCAACAATGACCTTTATTCTGCATCTGATGAAAGAAAAGGATCAACAAAAGCAGCAGTCTGATCTGTGATCAGACCGGAATCAGCCTCGCATGTTGTCTCATCTCTGCCTAGTTCCGACCTTAGGCTCCTGGTGAAAGGGCGCATTGCCTTGATGGAGCATGGCGCCGCTTGGTCTCCATAGATGTGATGCGACCAGGCGGCGCTGATAAGGTGGCACCAGCTAAAAATAGTCTGGCTGCACGGCCTCCCTGTGGGACTACGTCGGGCCCGGCATGGCCCACGTCTGGACCCGGTTGAGCTGATGCTGTCTGACAGCTGCACACGCTGCTGGTCATGCTAGTTGCCGGGGTAACCTGTTCTAGCAGAACCAAGTGTCAGCCAACGCCTCCACGCTGCTGGAGGATGGCAACTCTAACATTTTTAACCGCCTTTGTCTGGAATCGCTTCTTTAAGTCCAATCTGTATTTTGTGGCATTTAAAAAAAGGCAGCTGTTAAATATCATTTTAAGTATCACCACTGATAATTCTAATTCTAAATCTCTATTTTCTTCTTGATCTGTGCTCAAATGTTTCTCATAGAATCAGAAAATCACCAGATTATCACAACTTTCTTTGAAATGATTTGTGTGAGCCGGATGAATCGAACCTGTGGAAGATAAGACCTGCTCCCTGTCTGAGAGTTTAGTGTTAGTAAAGACAAAATACAATTATCCATCAAAGGAAAATGCATTCAAAGGCCAAAAACAGATGAGCATTCCAAAATTCCAAGAAATTATGAAGAGGCCAAAAATATAGATAAAATCTAAAGTCTAAAACCAGGTAAGGTAAAAAAAAAAAAAACAATAAATGACCAACAGTGACCAGAAGGGAAACAATACCCTTCTCCTCAATCTCCATCAACATTACCCTCCCAACCCGTCAGCACCGGCACCAACCCAACATCCCGTCCGTTAGCATGCTCTGCAATGAGCACAAGCTGCTAACATAGCTGAAAAGCTGTGCTTGTTATAGCTTCCATGGCTATCTACTTTCAACTCTTTGCCATCAGATTAAGACATTCTCCTCTCATCAGGAATCATTTTCAGACTTATGGCACTGGAGTTCATTTCCCACACAATGAAGCTAATGGTTTCACGAAGCTCCCTTGGTGCCAGAGCTAGTCGTGTTTTGTGGGGTACTGCTGTGACGACGAGTTGGTTTTTCTGTTAGCCGGACAGCGCTCATCCTGAAGAGAAGTCAGAAGCTGCATCAACTGACTGCCCAGATCCCAAAGACATTAAAAAGAAGAGAGAAATGTTGTTCAGTTCAGTGTGCAAAAACGCCGACATATTCAATTAATGCTGCCAGAATAACATGTAACTGTCATTATTTACTTAAATCTGATCATGAATCTGTTTCCCCTCGCTTCATGACGTAAGGTAGAGAACCCGTTCCTCCTGTTCCTATAGAGAATGCCCACGTCACTGAAACTCCAGTCCACGTTTTCCCTTTGACCGCTAATTGTTGGTCCCTGCAGCGTGTTTGAAGCACACAGAGCAGAATAGAAGAGCTTTAGGAGAAGAACGTGAACGGATGGATGGAGAATGGATATAAGAAAGTTTATAAAGAAAGTAAGTTTATCACTGCTGGTAGTAACATTTAGTTATTGTGTGACACACTTAAGGGAAACGCACAGATGCATTAGCCATGGAGCTGTATGGGAGAACCACAGCCCTGAGCCACGCCCACAGTCTCCCTGAATCAGGGGCAGAGACCTGCAGAACCTGGAGGCACCTGCAGAACCTGGAGGAACCTGCAGAACCTGGAAGAACCTGCAGAACCTGGAAGAACCTGCAGAACCTGGAGGAACCTGCAGGTTCACGCACTGAATAGAACTCAGACACAGGGAAAAGAGAGTTACTTTTCCGTTGTGCGGATAGGATGGCTGGCGAGCTGGGGCTGAGACTTGGAGCAACGGTGGCGCAGGTGGTTGAGAGGGTTGTCCTGCGATCGAGAGGTTGGTGGTTCGATTCCCGGCTTGGGCACGTGTGTACTCTCTCGTTGTGTCCTTATGCAAGACACTTCACCCACATTGCCTGTGTGAATGTAGCGAGCGAGTGAATGTCGACGGAGGTCAGGAGGGCTGATGGCTCAGAGTATCTGGAAAAGTGCTATATCAAATCAATACACTATTATTATTACGATTTTGCAGTGTAGATGCAGAGCTACTAAAAGGCATCCAGCATGCAGGCCTAAACGTGAGAACCTTTTGAGTGGATCACACACACTATGAACTTCAACACTACAGCCTGAAACAGAGGAGGTTCTGGTGGACAGAAACAGAGGAGGTTCTGGTGACCTGAAACAAAGGAGGTTCTGGTGGCCTGAAACAGAGGAGGTTCTGGTGGCCTGAAACAGAGGAGGTTCTGGTGACCTGAAACAGAGGAGGTTCTGGTGGCCTGAAACAGAGGAGGTTCTGGTGACCTGAAACAGAGGAGGTTCTGGTGACCTGAAACAGAGGAGATTCTGGTGACCTGAAACAGAGGAGGTTCTGGTGACCTGAAAACAGAGGCTGGATGTTCTCCCAAAGATATATTGTCTGTTCACAACCTCCTTGATTCAGACATGTTTCCCTCTCTGAAGGTTCTACCCAAGTCGCCCTAACAGTGCCCGTAAGCAGCTGCTCATGTGAAAGGTCCTTTAGTGACCTGCGTCGGTTGCACTGCGTTGGTTGCACTGCGTTGGTTGCACTGCGTCGGATGCACTGCGTCGGTTGCACTGCGTCGGTTGCACTGCGTCGGATGCACTGCGTTGGTTGCACTGCGTCGGTTGCACTGCGTTGGTTGCACTGCGTCGGTTGCACTGCGTCGGATGCACTGCGTCGGTTGCACTGCGTCGGTTGCACTGCGTCGGTTGCATTCCAGCCTGCATCAAACGAGTCATAAAATACTTCGCAGTCTTGCAGTCATTGAAGAAGACGAGCTTCAGAATCACAACAGAGAGATCGACTCTTAGAAACAGACGTCGTTCTTTGATGCTTCCATCCATCAAGTAACATTTTGTTTCTTGTTAATGCTGTAAACATCCTGTTACTGGTTAAACCTGTTTGTTGTTGTACTCTATTAAAAAACAGACAGAAATAATAATTATGTATAATTTATCAGTCCTTGTTAGCCTTTGTGAGGTTTTGTGCTCGTATGCTACATTTGCTCACATCCTGTGCATCTCCTGGGGGCTAAGCCCCCCCTGTCCTTAAAACCTAGTGACGCCCCTGGGCTCCAGAGCATGCGGAGAGGGCATAGGGTGAAGGTGTCGTCATGATCGGTGGAGCAATGGGGGGGCGGGCAGTGCTTTGCTGAGGGTAAAACTGGCCCCTCTCCAGCCACCAGCACACGTTCCTCATTTCGTCTGGGCTGGGGTTTGAACTGGTCGACTCTTCGCTTCCCAACCCAACAAAACCAAAAATATTAGAAGTGCACAATTCCTTTTAAATTGATAACTTAAAATGAGACAAAAAAGAATTTGGCAAAACCCAAATATGAAGTGGGCAGGATTGACCTTTCTTGCAGTAAGGAGGTGATCGAGATGCTAACGAGCTGCCATTTCACCCATTTACAGCATCCATCCATTGATCCATGCATCCATCCATGGATCCATGCATCCATCCATCGATCCATGCATCCATCCATTGATCCATGCATCCATCCATTGATCCATGCATCCATCCATGGATCCATGCATCCATCCATCGATCCATGCATCCATCCATTGATCCATGCATCCATCCATTGATCCATGCATCCATCCATCCATCAATCCATGCATCCATCCATCGATCCATGCATCCATCCATCCATCAATCCATGCATCCATCCATTGATCCATGCATCCATCCATCAATCCATGCATCCATCCATTGATCCATGCATCCATCCATCCATCAATCCATGCATCCATCCATTGATCCATGCATCCATCCATTGATCCATGCATCCATCCATGGATCCATGCATCCATCCATCGATCCATGCATCCATCCATTGATCCATGCATCCATCCATTGATCCATGCATCCATCCATCAATCCATGCATCCATCCATCAATCCATGCATCCATCCATCCATCGATCCATGCATCCATCCATCCATCAATCCATGCATCCATCCATTGATCCATGCATCCATCCATCAATCCATGCATCCATCCATCCATCAATCCATGCATCCATCCATGGATCCATGCATCCATCCATCGATCCATGCATCCATCCATCCACCCATCCATCCATCCATCCATCAATCCATGCATCCATCCATCGATCCATGCATCCATCCATCCATCAATCCATGCATCCATCCATGGATCCATGCATCCATCCATCAATCCATGCATCCATCCATCGATCCATGCATCCATCCATCGATCCATGCATCCATCCATCCATCAATCCATGCATCCATCCATCGATCCATGCATCCATCCATCCATCAATCCATGCATCCATCCATTGATCCATGCATCCATCCATCAATCCATGCATCCATCCATTGATCCATGCATCCATCCATCAATCCATGCATCCATCCATCAATCCATGCATCCATCCATCGATCCATGCATCCATCCATTGATCCATGCATCCATCCATTGATCCATGCATCCATCCATTAATCCATGCATCCATCCATCAATCCATGCATCCATCCATCGATCCATGCATCCATCCATTGATCCATGCATCCATCCATCAATCCATGCATCCATCCATCGATCCATGCATCCATCCATCGATCCATGCATCCATCCATCATCCATGCATCGATCCTTGCATCCATCCATCAATCTATACATGCATCCACCCATGCATCAATCCATGCATCCACCCATGCATCCACCCATGCATCCATCCATACATCTATCCTGGCATCCATCTTCTTGTAAATGGAACAACTTCAATCGTCTCATCTCCAGCTGCTCACAGGGAGGCGGGGTACACCCCAGACACGTCGCCAGCACATCGTGGGCCACACATAGACAGACTCTCACGCACACAATCTGCAAAACCGAAGAAGCTGTTTTTGGAGGAAACCGTAGAACCCGGAGAAAACATACAAACTCCGCGCAGATAGGATTCGAACCCGGGACCTTCTTGCTGTGAGGCGACAGCACTATCCACTACACCTCCATGCCACCCTACGCGTAATCAGTGATAATCTTTTTTTTTTCAGATTGCAAAAGAAATACTGGAGTGTGGAATGGGATCTGAAAACGAATGTCAGATATAATTCACCAGAAAACAAACTCTTCCTCACACGGAACGGGAATGTGTTGAAACACGTTGTTTCTGGGGCTGTCAGGTGGAACTATGTCATTTGTACGGGTCAGCTTTTCCTCATTCACCTGCTGTACGTATTCAAGATTCAAGATTCACATCGTGGATACAAATGGCTAGCTGCGATTGGTTGGTTTAACGCAGACATGGGCAAACCACGGCCCGCGGGCCGTATACGGCCCGTTATGCTTTTCAATACGGCCCGCCGAACTTGTCCAATTACCAAAAAATTCAAAATCATAACTTTCATTTTGTCCCTGCAATACCCGTGTTTCACCAGCAGATGGCGCACTGACGACCGCGGTGGCGTGTAGCGAATTACTCTTTGCATTAGTTTCTTTTTCCCCATTACTCTCTGACCCCGTCTGTAGAAATGAGCGGATCAAAGAAAAGCAAAGTAGACGGTGAGGGCCGAGTGTTTAATAAAGAGCGCACAACAAGATTTCTTTTCACCGAAATCCGATCTATGGCTGCATGTCTGATATGCCAAGAAGCCGTTGCGGGTTTTAAAGAATATAATATCAGCCGTCACTTTGCCACAAAGCATGCAAACTACGCTAGCAAGCAATCGATGCAAGAACGGGAGTTCTGCCGTCGCTTCTCTGATTTAAAGAAAATTGACGCATCACTTCAGCTGGTGTCCCGTCCCGTCACAAGACCCTGAAACCGCACCGCAGGAGCTGCAGTTGGAACTGATCGATCTTCAGTCCGACTCCGCCTCAAAGGATAAGTTCAAGTCTCTTAACCTGAATGACATTTATGCCTCACTTAACGAAGCCACGTTTCCAAACGTCCGGAGGACGGCACAGAAGATGCTGCTGCTGTTTGGCTCGACCTACGTGTGTGAGCAGACGATCAGCGTCATGATCAATAAATCCCGTTCTTTTAATGAAGTGCGCATTTACGCACAGCAGTGGAACAACAAAGAGTGCAGCAGAAATGATTGAGATTTAGTATTTCGTGTTTTGATATGTTTTGAATGTTGAAAGTGATCATCTTTTTTCAATAAATGTTGATTTATTTACGTGTTCAAGTAAAATTTATTAAAAACAGATGCAATCACCAGGTTTGACAGATCACAATGTCATTGCTATTTTAATCTATTTACATTTCTCCTCACACTCCTCAATCCATGCATCCATCAATCCATGCATCCATCCATCGATCCATGCATCCATCCATTGATCCATGCATCCATCCATTAATCCATGCTCCTCACACTGTTGTTCTATTTTAATCTATTTACATTTCTCCTCACACCGTTGTGCCAAAATATGTGTAAATGCTGCATCTTGCATATTCATTGAGACAAACGTACTACCTGGATTAGGGCTATTTTGCACATTTGAAAGACGCAGTCCTTCGTACACACTGTTAGTAAAGCGGGTTGTACATTTATCTGTGTGTGTACTGTGCTATGAGGTTTGCACACTACACGCAGCGCTTTAGTATATCTGGGCCAAACACTCATCCAAATGCTCCTGGCCCGGCCCCTCGGTCAAAATTTCAAACCCAATGTGGCCCGCACGTCAAAAAGTTTGCCCACCCCTGGTTTAACGTGTACCATTGTATCCTGACTTCCCTTTTGAATGAAAGCTTCATCAGAGTGGCCTCAGGAAAGGCAGAGTGGTGTGCTCTGATTCAAACGGACTGTCACGCACGACTGTCATGCGTGTGTGAAGCGTGTGTGATACGTGCGTGATGCGTGCGTGATGCGTGTGTGATGCGTGCGTGATGCGTGCGTGATGTGTGTGTGATACGTGTGTGATGCGTGTGTGATACGTGTGTGATGCGTGCGTGATGCGTGCGTGACGCGTGTGTGATGCCTGCGTAGTGCGTGATGCGTGCGTGATGCCTGCGTGATACGTGTGTGATAAGTGCATGATGCATGCGTGATGCGTGATGCGTGCGTGATGTGTGTGTGATGCGTGCGTGATACGTGTGTGATACGTGCATGATGCGTGCGTGATGCGTGTGTGATGCGTGCGTGATGCATGCGTGTGTGATGCGTGCGTGATGCGTGTGTGATGCCTGCGTGGTGCGTGATGCGTGCGTGATGTGTGCGTGATGCGTGTGTGATGTGTGCGTGATGCGTGTGCGATGCCTGCGTGGTGCGTGATGCGTGCGTGGTGCGTGATGCGTGATGTGGTGCGTGATGCGTGATGCGTGCGTGGTGCGTGATGTGTGCGTGATGCGTGCGTGGTGCGTGATGCATGCGTGCGTGATGCGTGTTGCCTGCTGGTGCATGATGCGTGCGTGATGTGTGCGTGATGCGTGCGTGATGCGTGCGTGATGTGTGAGTGATGCGTGCGTTATGTGTGCGTGATGCGTGCGTGGTGCGTGTGTGATGCGTGATGCCTGCGTGGTGCGTGTGTGATGCGTGCGTGCGTGATGCGTGATGTGTGCGTGATGCGTGCGTGATGCGTGCGTGATGTGTGCGTGGTGCGTGCGTGATGCGTGCGTGGTGCGTGATGCGTGTGTGATGCCTGCGTGGTGCGTGATGCGTGCGTGGTGCGTGATGCATGCGTGATGCGTGTGTGGTGCGTGTGTGATGCGTGCGTGATGCGTGTGTGATGCGTGCGTGGTGCGTGTGTGATGCGTGCGTGGTGCGTGATGTGTGCGTGATGCGTGTGTGATGCGTGCGTGGTGCGTGTGTGATGTGTGCGTGCGTGGTGCGTGCGTGGTGCGTGATGCGTGCGTGATGTGTGCGTGATACGTGTGTGATGCGTGTGTGATACGTGCATGATGCGTGTGTGATGCGTGCGTGATGCGTGATGCGTGCGTGATACGTGTGTGATACGTGCATGATGCGTGCGTGATGCGTGCGTGACGCGTGTGTGATGCGTGTGTGATACGTGTGTGATGCGTGCGTGATGCGTGCGTGATGCGTGTGTGATGCCTGCGTGGTGCGTGGTGCGTGATACGTGCATGATGCGTGCGTGATGCGTGCGTGATGCGTGCGTGGTGCGTGCGTGGTGCGTGCGTGGTGCGTGATGCGTGCGTGATGTGTGCGTGATGCGTGTGTGATGCGTGCGTGATGCGTGCGTGATGTGTGTGTGATACGTGTGTGATGCGTGTGTGATACGTGTGTGATGCGTGCGTGATGCGTGCGTGACGCGTGTGTGATGCCTGCGTAGTGCGTGATGCGTGCGTGATGCCTGCGTGATACGTGTGTGATAAGTGCATGATGCATGCGTGATGCGTGATGCGTGCGTGATGTGTGTGTGATGCGTGCGTGATACGTGTGTGATACGTGCATGATGCGTGCGTGATGCGTGTGTGATGCGTGCGTGATGCATGCGTGTGTGATGCGTGCGTGATGCGTGTGTGATGCCTGCGTGGTGCGTGATGCGTGCGTGATGTGTGCGTGATGCGTGTGTGATGTGTGCGTGATGCGTGTGCGATGCCTGCGTGGTGCGTGATGCGTGCGTGGTGCGTGATGCGTGATGTGGTGCGTGATGCGTGATGCGTGCGTGGTGCGTGATGTGTGCGTGATGCGTGCGTGGTGCGTGATGCATGCGTGCGTGATGCGTGTTGCCTGCTGGTGCATGATGCGTGCGTGATGTGTGCGTGATGCGTGCGTGATGCGTGCGTGATGTGTGAGTGATGCGTGCGTTATGTGTGCGTGATGCGTGCGTGGTGCGTGTGTGATGCGTGATGCCTGCGTGGTGCGTGTGTGATGCGTGCGTGCGTGATGCGTGATGTGTGCGTGATGCGTGCGTGATGCGTGCGTGATGTGTGCGTGGTGCGTGCGTGATGCGTGCGTGGTGCGTGATGCGTGTGTGATGCCTGCGTGGTGCGTGATGCGTGCGTGGTGCGTGATGCATGCGTGATGCGTGTGTGGTGCGTGTGTGATGCGTGCGTGATGCGTGTGTGATGCGTGCGTGGTGCGTGTGTGATGCGTGCGTGGTGCGTGATGTGTGCGTGATGCGTGTGTGATGCGTGCGTGGTGCGTGTGTGATGTGTGCGTGCGTGGTGCGTGCGTGGTGCGTGATGCGTGCGTGATGTGTGCGTGATACGTGTGTGATGCGTGTGTGATACGTGCATGATGCGTGTGTGATGCGTGCGTGATGCGTGATGCGTGCGTGATACGTGTGTGATACGTGCATGATGCGTGCGTGATGCGTGCGTGACGCGTGTGTGATGCGTGTGTGATACGTGTGTGATGCGTGCGTGATGCGTGCGTGATGCGTGTGTGATGCCTGCGTGGTGCGTGGTGCGTGATACGTGCATGATGCGTGCGTGATGCGTGCGTGATGCGTGCGTGGTGCGTGCGTGGTGCGTGCGTGGTGCGTGATGCGTGCGTGATGTGTGCGTGATGCGTGCGTGGTGCGTGTGTGATGCGTGATGCCTGGGTGGTGCGTGTGTGATGCATGCGTGATGCGTGCGTGGTGCGTGCGTGATGCGTGCGTGGTGCGTGCGTGATGCGTGCGTGATGCGTGCGTGATGCGTGTGTGATGCATGCGTGGTGCGTGTGTGATGCGTGTGTGATGCGTGATGCCTGCGTGGTGCGTGTGTGATGCATGCGTGATGCGTGCGTGATGCGTGATGTGTGTGTGATGCGTGTGTGATGCCTGCGTGGTGCGTGATACGTGCGTGATGTGTGCGTGATGCGTGCGTGATGCGTGCGTGATGCGTGCGTGATGCGTGCGTGGTGCGTGATGCGTGCGTGATGTGTGCGTGATGCGTGCGTGGTGCGTGTGTGATGCGTGTGTGATGCGTGATGCCTGGGTGGTGCGTGTGTGATGCATGCGTGATGCGTGCGTGGTGCGTGCGTGGTGCGTGCGTGATGCGTGCGTGATGCGTGTGTGATGCGTGCGTGGTGCGTGATGTGTGCGTGATGCGTGTGTGATGCGTGCGCGGTGCGTGATGCGTGCGTGATGCGTACGTGATGCGCGTGTGATGCGTGCGTGATGCGTGCGTGATGTGTGCGTGATGCGTGCATGGTGCGTGTGTGATGCATGTGTGATGCGTGATGCCTGCGTGGTGCGTGTGTGATGCATGCGGATGCGTGCGTGGTGCGTGCGTGATGCGTGCGTGTGATGCATGCGTGGTGCGTGATGTGTGCGTGATGCGTGCGTGATGCGTGCGTGATGTGTGCGTGGTGCGTGCGTGATGCGTGTGTGATGCGTGTGTGATGCGTGATGCCTGCGTGGTGCGTGTGTGATGCGTGGGTGCGTGATGCGTGATGCGTGCGTGATGCGTGATGTGTGCGTGATGCGTGCGTGATGCGTGCGTGATGTGTGCGTGATGCGTGCGTGGTGCGTGATGCGTGTGTGATGCCTGCGTGGTGCGTGATGCGTGCGTGGTGCGTGATGCATGCGTGATGCGTGTGTGGTGCGTGTGTGATGCGTGCGTGATGCGTGTGTGATGCGTGCGTGGTGCGTGCGTGATGCGTGCGTGGTGCGTGATGTGTGCGTGATGCGTGCGTGGTGCGTGACGCATGCGTGTGTGATGTGTGCATGATGCGTGCGTGGTGCGTGATGCATGCGTGATGCGTGTGTGGTGCGTGTGTGATGCGTGCGTGATGCGTGTGTGATGCGTGCGTGGTGCGTGTGTGATGCGTGCGTGGTGCGTGATGTGTGCGTGATGCGTGTGTGATGCGTGCGTGGTGCGTGACGCATGCGTGATGCGTGTGTGATGTGTGCATGATGCGTGCGTGGTGCGTGCGTGGTGTGTGGTGCGTGCGTGATACGTGTGTGATGCGTGTGTGATACGTGCATGATGCGTGTGTGATGTGTGCATGATGCGTGCGTGGTGCGTGCGTGGTGTGTGGTGCGTGCGTGATACGTGTGTGATGCGTGTGTGATACGTGCATGATGCGTGTGTGATGCGTGCGTGATGCGTGCGTGATACGTGTATGATACGTGCATGATGCGTGCGTGATGCGTGCGTGGTGCGTGCGTGATGCGTGCGTGATGTGTGCGTGATACGTGTGTGATGCGTGTGTGATACGTGCATGATGCGTGTGTGATGCGTGCGTGATGCGTGCGTGATACGTGTGTGATACGTGCATGATGCGTGCGTGACGCGTGTGTGATGCGTGTGTGATACGTGTGTGATGCGTGCGTGATGCGTGTGTGATGCCTGCGTGGTGCGTGATACGTGCGTGATGTGTGCGTAATGCGTGCGTGATGCGTGCGTGATGCGTGCGTGGTGCATGATGCGTGCGTGATGTGTGCGTGATGCGTGCGTGGTGCGTGTGTGATGCGTGCGTGATGCGTGATGCGTGCGTGATACGTGTGTGATACGTGCATGATGCGTGCGTGATGCGTGCGTGACGCGTGTGTGATGCGTGTGTGATACGTGTGTGATGCGTGCGTGATGCGTGCGTGATGCGTGCGTGATGCGTGTGTGATGCCTGCGTGGTGCGTGGTGCGTGATACGTGCGTGATGCGTGCGTGATGCGTGCGTGATGCGTGCGTGGTGCGTGCGTGGTGCGTGATGCGTGCGTGGTGCGTGTGTGATGCGTGATGCCTGGGTGGTGCGTGTGTGATGCATGCGTGATGCGTGCGTGGTGCGTGCGTGATGCGTGCGTGGTGCGTGCGTGATGCGTGCGTGATGCGTGCGTGATGCGTGTGTGATGCGTGCGTGGTGCGTGTGTGATGCGTGTGTGATGCGTGATGCCTGCGTGGTGCGTGTGTGATGCATGCGTGATGCGTGCGTGCGTGATGCGTGCGTGATGCGTGATGTGTGTGTGATGCGTGTGTGATGCCTGCGTGGTGCGTGATACGTGCGTGATGTGTGCGTGATGCGTGCGTGATGCGTGCGTGATGCGTGCGTGGTGCGTGATGCGTGCGTGATGTGTGCGTGATGCGTGCGTGGTGCGTGTGTGATGCGTGTGTGATGCGTGATGCCTGGGTGGTGCGTGTGTGATGCATGCGTGATGCGTGCGTGGTGCGTGCGTGGTGCGTGCGTGATACGTGCATGATGCGTGCGTGACGCGTGTGTGATGCGTGTGTGATACGTGTGTGATGTGTGCGTGATGCGTGTGTGATGCCTGCGTGGTGCGTGATACGTGCGTGATGTGTGCGTAATGCGTGCGTGATGCGTGCGTGATGCGTGCGTGGTGCATGATGCGTGCGTGGTGCGTGATGCGTGCGTGATGTGTGCGTGATGCGTGCGTGGTGCGTGTGTGATGCGTGTGTGATGCGTGATGCCTGGGTGGTGCGTGTGTGATGCATGCGTGATGCGTGCGTGGTGCGTGCGTGATGCGTGTGTGATGCGTGCGTGGTGCGTGTGTGATGCGTGATGCCTGCGTGGTGCGTGTGTGATGCATGCGTGATGCGTGCGTGCGTGATGCGTGCGTGATGCGTGATGTGTGCGTGATGCGTGTGTGATGCCTGCGTGGTGCGTGATACGTGCGTGATGTGTGCGTGATGCGTGATGCCTGCGTGGTGCGTGTGTGATGCATGCGTGATGCGTGATACGTGCGTGATGTGTGCGTGATGCGTGATGCCTGCGTGGTGCGTGTGTGATGCATGCGTGATGCGTGCGTGATGCGTGCGTGATGCCTGCGTGGTGCGTGATACGTGCGTGATGTGTGCGTGATGCGTGCGTGATGCGTGCGTGATGCGTGCGTGATGCGTGCGTGGTGCGTGATGCGTGCGTGATGTGTGCGTGATGCGTGCGTGGTGCGTGATGCGTGCGTGATGTGTGCGTGATGCGTGCGTGATGCGTGTGTGATGTGTGCGTGATGCGTGATGCGTGTGTGATGTGTGCGTGATGCGTGCGTGATGCGTGCGTGGTGCGTGCGTGGTGCGTGCGTCGTGCGTGATGCGTGCGTGATGTGTGCGTGATACGTGTGTGATGCGTGTGTGATGCGTGCGTGATGCGTGCGTGATGCGTGCGTGATGCGTGCATGGTGCGTGCGTGATGTGTGCGTGATGCGTGCATGGTGCGTTTGTGATGCGTGTGTGATGCGTGATGCCTGGGTGATGCGCGTGGGATGCGTGCGTGATGTGTGCGTGGTGCGTGATGCGCGTGTGATGCGTGCATGGTGCGTGATGCGTACGTGATGCGCGTGGGATGCGTGCGTGATGTGTGCGTGGTGCGTGATGCGCGTGTGATGCGTGCATGGTGCGTGATGCGTGCGTGATGCGCGTGTGATGCGTGCGTGGTGCGTGATGCGTGCGTGGTGCGTGATGCGTGCGTGATGCGTGTCAGTGTGTGATGCGTGATGCCTGCGTGGTACGTGATGTGTGCGTGATGTGTGCGTGATGCGTGCGTGCGTGATGCGTGCGTGATGCGTGCGTGATGCGTGCGTGATGCGTGTCAGTGTGTGATGCGTGATGCCTGCATGGTACGTGATGCGTGCGTGATGCGTGTGTGATGCGTGTCAGTGTGTGATGCGTGATGCCTGCGTGGTACGTGATGCGTGCGTGATGCGTGCGTGTCAGTGTGTGATGCGTGATGCCTGCGTGGTACGTGATGTGTGCGTGATGTGTGCGTGATGCGTGCGTGATGCGTGTGTGATGCGTGTCAGTGTGTGATGCGTGATGCGTGCGTGATGTGTGCGTGATGCGTGTGTGATGCGTGATGCCTGCGTGGTACATGATGCGTGCGTGATGCGTGCGTGATGCGTGTGTGATGTGTGATGCCTGCGTGGTACGTGATGCGTGCGTGATGCGTGTTGCCTGCTGGTGCATGATGCGTGCGTGATGCGTGCGTGGTGCGTGCGTGATGTGTGCGTGATGCGTGCGTGATGCGTGTGTGATGCGTGCGTGGTGCGTGCGTGATGCGTGCGTGATGCGCCCTGCTCTCAAGGATCAGCCATGCTGGATTCTTTGATGCATCGTTGCTTGGGTGTGACTTTGTTTCCAGGGCAACGACGAGGGAGATGTGGACAAGAATAAGTGCTGCACGCTGTGTAACATGTCCTTCACGTCGGCGGTGGTGGCACAGTCGCACTACCAGGGTAAAATCCATGCCAAGAGGCTAAAACTGCTCCTGGGGGAGCAGCCTGCCATCTCAACCAAAGGTACTGTCCCGTGTGTAGAAATGTTAGAGGCGTGAAATGTCACCAAAGCAAATTTATTATTGCGGGGGGACAAAAAGATAACGAATATACCTATTGGCTCCTCACATCTCTCCCGCTGTCGTCTCTAAAAACAAACAGAACCACCAGAGCGCTGTAGGGTTTTACCAAACCCTCTTCCGGTTCTTGTTCTCCGTAGTGGGTGCGTAGTCAATGAGGAGAATGTGGGTTTAGATTAAGACATTTATATAATCAACAGATCAGTACAAGTTAGTTCGGATATCAGCGCTGAGGTTCGATCCTGTTTCGTGTGTCTGTTTCAGGTCCGAACAAAGGGCCGCCCTCTGCGTCCGTGTCTTTCTATGTCCATGAGTCCGTCCTCCTCAAGGTGGGGGTCCCGCCCCAGCCAATCTAAGCCCAAGTTTATCTGTGTTGTGTGACATCACTGCTGTGATGCGTTCAATTGAAATCAGTCATTACATTATTAAACTAAATGTGGTGCGTTCCTAGTGGTGTCGGCATGTAATTACGTTGTGGAGTCCCATCTAATATGGAAATTCCCTACAGCGCTCTTTTTCTTTCCTATAACTTTGTCAACAGTGACAGCGTCAGTCTCTGCTAGATTCTGTGCTTTTTATTCTTATAGTGATTGTGACCGTTACCTGCCCTCTTGGCAGACTAGCCTATTCATATTTTATTGGTTTTATTACCTGCTTACCGCCGTAGAGGGCTGTGCACACCGCAGTGAACACACAACATGGACAAACACAAAGTGACAAATACACAGTGTTCTGAGGAGAGAGTGCAATGGATTTATTTGTGCTCCTTAATTCTACCCCTTCCATCCAATCATCACCAAGAGTTGTCCCAATACACCAGGTTCACATCAGCCTCTAGAGGAAAGTCTGGATCACCAAGTTCTCAGGAGATCTGGGGAAGAAGAGGGAGAGCATAGTGAGAGCCACAAACACTGAACCGGCAACCTCCACTGACTCAGAGATCTGTGGGCGGAGTTAACTCTCAGATCGAGTTTTGATTGGTGCTGGAGTGGTGGATCTGGCATGCATGAAACCTCCACCTAAGAACGGGGCAGCCATCCCGGACCCAACAATGGCAACATGAGCCCCCAGATCACCCCAAGCAGCCACAGCAACCGGAGAACGACCCCCGGGGCCCCCCAGAGCCACACGCAGAAGAACCAGCTCAGGGCCTGGGAACGACCCCCGTGGCCCCCCCAGAGCCACACGCAGAAGAACCAGCCCAGGAACCGGGAGCAACCGTCACCAACACAGCCGACGAAACCTAGGCCAGCGCAGCGGCACGGGGCACAGCGGGCCGGCCCAGTGTCCCACCAGTACCCAACACCACGCCCCCCACAGGCACCTGCCCACCTCCCTAGATAGTTAGAATGGCTGGGAGGTGAATTTTGAGGTCCACTCGGTCCTGGTGACAGAAACCGGGTTCCTAAATGAAAACAAAAACAAGATGAGTCATGCAAAAAAATGTAAGCAGCATCACCATTTACATCGTTGTGGTGGCTTTCGCTAGCAGGCAGAATAAGGTTGCAATATTTATATTTAATGATTTAATAAAAGGAGACCAACTTTCTGTAAAATATTTCAAATGTTTTTTATTTCTTTTTTGGAAGCAGAGATTTTCTCCATTGATATGTGTTCTATGAGGAGGTTCAACCAATGGTTGATGTTTAAAGACTGTTTATTTTTCTAGTTAACGAGGATTGTTTTCTTGGCGATGGCGAGGGCTGCCACCTTATCGTGGTAGAGGGGTTTGCGTGTCACAATGATCCTAGGAGCTCAGTTGTCGGGGGCTATATGCCCCTGGTAGGGTCACCCATGGCAAACAGGTCCTAAGGGAGGGGACCAGACAAAGGGCGGCTCGAAAAACCCCAATGACGAGTTCAATAATTGGTCCTAGGCCTCCCTCGCCCGGACGCGGGTCACCGGGGCCCCCTCCTGGAGCCAGGCCTGGGGGGTGGGGCACGATGGCGAGCGCCTGATGGCCGGGTCTTCACGCATGGAGCCCGGTCGGGCATAGCCCGAAGAAGCAACGTGGGACCTTCTTCCTGTGGGCTCACCACCCATAGGAGGGACCAGAGGGGTCGGATGCAATGTGAGCTGGGCAGCAGCCGAAGGCGGGGACCTTGGCGGTCTGACCCTCGGCTCCAGAAACTAGCTCTAGGGACGTGGAACGTCACCTCTCTGGCGGGGAAGGAGCCTGAGCTGGTGTGCAAGGTTGAGAAGTTCCGGGTGGCAATCCTTATTGCCCCCCGGCTCAGTGCCTGTATGTTGGAGTTTACCCCAATAAACGAGAGGGTAGCCTCCCTCCGCCTTCGAGTGGGGGGACGGATCCTAACTGTTGTTTGTGCCTATGGTCCAAACAGCAGTTCAGAGTATCCACCCTTCTTGGAGTCCTTGGAGGGGGTACTGGAGAGTGCTCCTTCTGGGGATTCCCTCGTTCTGTTGGGGGACTTCAACGCCCATATTGGCAATGACAGTGAGACCTGGGGGGTGTGATTGGGAGGAATGGCCCCCCTGATCGGAATCCGAGTGGTGTTTTGTTATTGGACTTCTGTGCTCGTCACAGATTGTCCATAACAAACACCATGTTCAAGCATAAGGGTGTCCATATGTGCACTTGGGACCAGGACACCCTAGGCCGCGGTTCGATCATTGACTTTGTAGTCGTCTCGCCGCACTTGCGGCCGCATGTCTTGGACACTCGGGTGAAGAGAGGGGCGGAGCTGTCAACTGATCATTACCTGGTGTTGAGTCAACTCCGATGGTGGGGGAGGATGCCGGACAGGCCTGGCAGGCCCAAACATATTGTGAGGGTCTGTTGGAAACGTCTGGCAGAATCTCCTGTCAGGAGAGCTTCGACCATGTACCGGGGGAGGCAGGGGACATTGAGTCTGAGTGGACCATGTTTCGTGCCTCCATTGTTGAAGTGGCCGATCGGTGCTGTGGCCGTAAGGTGGTCGGTGCCTGTCGTGGCGGCAATCCCAGAACCTCTTGGTGGACACCGGTGGTGAGGGATGCCGTCAAGCTGAAGAAGGAGTCCTATCAGGCCTTTTTGGCCTGTGGGACAACGGAGGCAGCTTACAGGTACCGACAGACCAAGCGGGGCGCAGCTACCGCGGTTGCTGAGGCGAAAACCCGGGCATGGGAGGAGTTCGGTGAAGCCATGGAAAACGACTTCCGGACGGCTTCAAAGAGGTTCTGGACCACCATCCGGCGTCTCAGGATCCGGCGCTGCTGACCTTGACTTGAGACGTCGTAGATCGGTGGAGGGACTACTTCGAAGACCTCCTCAATCCCACCGACATGCCTTCCAGTGAGGAAGCAGGGCCTGGGGACTCGTGGGTGAGCTCCTCCATCTCTGGGACTGAGGTTGCTGAGGTAGTTAAAAAGCTTCTCGGTGGCAAGGCCTCAGGGGTGGATGAGATCCGCCCAGAGTCCCTTAAGGCTCTGGATGTTGTAGGGCTGTCATGGTTGACAAGACTCTGCAACATCGCATGGACATTGGGGGCAGTGCCTTTGGATTGGCACACCGGGGTGGTGGTCCCTCTTTATAAGAAGGACCAGAGGGTGTGTTCCAACTACAGAGAGATCACACTCCTCAGCCTCCCCGGTAAGGTCTATTCAGGGGTACTGGAGAGGAGGGTCCATCGGATAGCCAAACCTCGGATTCAGGAGGAGCAATGTGGTTTTCGTCCTGGCCGTGGAACTATGGACCAGCGAAAGCCACCAGTTGTGGTGGCTTTCGCTAGCAGGCAGAATAAGGTTGCAATATTTATATTTAATGATTTAATAAAAGGAGACCAACTTTCTGTAAAATATTTCAAATATTTTTTATTTCTTTTTTGGAAGCAGAGATTTTCTCCATTGATATGTGTTCTATGAGGAGGTTCAACCAATGGTTGATGTTTAAAGACTGTTTATTTTTCCAGTTAACGAGGATTGTTTTCTTGGCGATGGCGAGGGCTGCCACCTTATCGTGGTAGAGGGGATGCGTGTCACAATGATCCTAGGAGCTCAGTTGTCGGGGGCTATATGCCCCTGGTAGGGTCACCCATGGCAAACAGGTCCTAAGGGAGGGACCAGACAAAGGGCGGCTTGAAAAACCCCAATGACAAGTTCAATAATTGGTCCTAGGCCTCCCTCGCCTGGACGCGGGTCACCGGGGCCCCCTCCTGGAGCCAGGCCTGGGGGGTGGGGCACGATGGCGAGCGCCTGATGGCCGGGTCTTCATGCATGGAGCCCGGTCAAGCATAGCCCGAAGAAGCAACGTGGGACCTTCTTCCCGTGGGCTCACCACCCATAGGAGGGACCAGAGGGGTCGGATGCAATGTGAGCTGGGCAGCAGCCGAAGGCGGGGACCTTGGCGGTCTGACCCTCGGCTCCAGAAACTAGCTCTAGGGACGTGGAACGTCACCTCTCTGGCGGGGAAGGAGCCTGAGCTGGTGTGCAAGGTTGAGAAGTTCCCGGTGGCAATCCTTATTGCCCCCCGGCTCAGTGCCTGTATGTTGGAGTTTACCCCAATAAACGAGAGGGTAGCCTCCCTCCGCCTTCGAGTGGGGGGACGGATCCTAACTGTTGTTTGTGCCTATGGTCCAAACAGCAGTTCAGAGTATCCACCCTTCTTGGAGTCCTTGGAGGGGGTACTGGAGAGTGCTCCTTCTGGGGATTCCCTCGTTCTGTTGGGGGACTTCAACGCCCATATTGGCAATGACAGTGAGACCTGGGGGGTGTGATTGGGAGGAATGGCCCCCCTGATCGGAATCCGAGTGGTGTTTTGTTATTGGACTTCTGTGCTCGTCACAGATTGTCCATAACAAACACCATGTTCAAGCATAAGGGTGTCCATATGTGCACTTGGGACCAGGACACCCTAGGCCGCGGTTTGATCATTGACTTTGTAGTCGTCTCGCCGCACTTGCGGCCGCATGTCTTGGACACTCGGGTGAAGAGAGGGGCAGAGCTGTCGACCGATCCTCACCTGGTGTTGAGTCAACTCCAATGGTGGGGGAGGATGCCGGACAGACCTGGCAGGCCCAAACATATTGTGAGGGTCTGTTGGGAACGTCTGGCAGAATCTCCTGTCAGCAGAGCTTCGACCATGTACCGCGGGCGGCAGTGGACATTGAGTCTGAGTGGACCATGTTTCGTGCCTCCATTGTTGAAGTGGCCAATCGGTGCTGTGGCCGTAAGGTGGTCGGTGCCTGTCGTGGCGGCAATCCCAGAACCTCTTGGTGGACACCGGTGGTGAGGGATGCCGTCAAGCTGAAGAAGGAGTCCTATCAGGCCTTTTTGGCCTGTGGGACAACGGAGGCAGCTTACAGGTACCGACAGACCAAGCGGGGCGCAGCTACCGCGGTTGCTGAGGCGAAAACCCGGGCATGGGAGGAGTTCGGTGAAGCCATGGAAAACGACTTCCGGACGGCTTCAAAGAGGTTCTGGACCACCATCCGGCGTCTCAGGATCCGGCGCTGCTGACCTTGACTTGAGACGTCGTAGATCGGTGGAGGGACTACTTCGAAGACCTCCTCAATCCCACCGACATGCCTTCCAGTGAGGAAGCAGGGCCTGGGGACTCGTGGGTGAGCTCCTCCATCTCTGGGACTGAGGTTGCTGAGGTAGTTAAAAAGCTTCTCGGTGGCAAGGCCTCAGGGGTGGATGAGATCCGCCCAGAGTCCCTTAAGGCTCTGGATGTTGTAGGGCTGTCATGGTTGACAAGACTCTGCAACATCGCATGGACATTGGGGGCAGTGCCTTTGGATTGGCACACCGGGGTGGTGGTCCCTCTTTATAAGAAGGACCAGAGGGTGTGTTCCAACTACAGAGAGATCACACTCCTCAGCCTCCCCGGTAAGGTCTATTCAGGGGTACTGGAGAGGAGGGTCCATCGGATAGCCAAACCTCGGATTCAGGAGGAGCAATGTGGTTTTCGTCCTGGCCGTGGAACTATGGACCAGCTCTACACCCTCGGCAGGGTCCTTGAGGGTGCATGGGAGTTTGCCCAACCAGTCCACATGTGTTTTGTGGATTTGGAGAAGGCATTCGACTGTCTCCCTCGAGGAGTCCTGTGGGGGGTGCTCCAGGAGTATGGGGTGTCGGACCCCCTGATACGGGGTGTCCGCTCCCTATATGACCGGTGCCAGAGCTTAGTCCACGTTGCTGGCAATAAGTCGGACCTCTTTCCAGTGCGGGTTGGACTCCGCCAGGGCTGCCCTTTGTAAATGGACTGCACTTATATAGCTTTTTCCACCGCTTAGCGGTGCTCAAAGCGCTTTACATGAGGCCTCACATTCACCCATTCACACTCCAGTGGGCAACTGATGACATGCAAGGTGCTGCCAGCCCACTGGGAGCAATTTGGGGTTCAGTGTCTTGCCCAAGGACACTTCGACACGTGGACAGTCAGAGCTGGGATTCGAACCACTGACCTTCTGATCACTGAACTACCCACTCTACCAACTGGTGGTAGAGTGGGGCCAGGGCGTTGAGGGGGTTCGGTTTGGTGACCTCAGGATTGGGTCGCTGCTTTTTGCAGACGACGTGATCCTGTTGGCTTCATCAGGCCGCCCTCCAGCTCTCACTGAATCGGTTCGCAGCCGCATGTGAAGCGGCCGGGATGAGAATCAGCACCTCTAAATCCGAGGCCATAGTTCTCAGCTGGAAAAGGGTGGAGTGCACCCTCCAGGTCGGGGAGGAGATCCTGCCCCAAGTGGAGGCGTTCAAGTACCTCGGGGTCTTGTTCACGAGTGAGGGAAGGATGGAGCTGGAGATCGACAGACGGATCGGTGCAGCGTCTGCAGGGATGCGGACTCTGCACAGATCCGTCATGGTGAAGAGAGAGCTGAGCCGAAAGGCGAAGCTCTCGATTTACCGGTCGATCTTCGTTCCTACCCTCACCTGTGGTCACGAGCTTTGGGTAGTGACCAAAAGAACAAGATTGCGGCTACAAGCGGCTGAAATGAGCTTCCTCCGTGGCGGGGCTGGGCTCTCCCTTAGAGATAGGGTGAGAAGCTCAGTCATCCGGGAGGAGCTCGGAGTAGAGCCGCTGCTCCTCCGCGTTGAGAGGAGCCAGATGAGGAGGCTTGGGCATCTATGTAGGATGCCTCCTGAACGCCTCCCTGGTGAGGTGTTCAGGGCACGTCCCACCGGGAGGAGACCACGGGGAAGACCCAGGACACGCTGGAGAGACTATGTCTCTCGGCTGGCCTGGGAACGCCTCGGGATCCCCCCGGAAGAGCTAGAGGAAGTGGCCGGGGAGAGGGAAGTCTGGGCTTCCCTGCTTAGGCTGCTGCCCCCCCGGATAAGCGGAAGAAGATGGATGGATGGATGCTCCTGCAGCCCTGACAGGACACGAGCAGCAAAAGATCGATGGATGGACTAAAACAAGTGAGAATGTTTTGTTTTATCTGCGCGCAAGATGCAATCATCAACAGAGCCACACCTGGCTCGCGAGCCATAGGTTCCCAACCCCTCATCTAACCCAAAGCAGGATCTGCTGTATAAGCTGCATTCAAGCTAAATAAGTACTAAATACTTTTTATTGATTTGTCCCTCGGAGGGCAATTTGGTTTACAGCAGTTACACTTTCTTACTGTAGTCTGCTGCTGGTCTCCGCGTGCGCACAGGCAACATGGGTGAAGTGTCTTGCCTAAGGACACAACGACAGTGCACAAATGTGCCCGAGCCTATGATTAGTAGTCCTATGATCGAACCGCCAACCTCTCGATCATAGGACTACCCTCTCAACCACCCGCGACACCATCTCCCACCGTGAGTGCTCATGCACTCACCTCAGACACCATCCGTGTTTAACAGTGCCAGCCAGAATGTAAACATGCATTCATTGTACACCATGAATAGTCAGGTGGTACCTGCACAACTGGAAGAAGATGAGTGAAGGACTACGGACGCCTCTCACCCTCACCGGCTGCCGTCATGGTTACAGAGCGGGGGACATTAGATACGTGACTTTCAACGGAAACAAGACCGCAAGGGCTTTTTGAAATGCTCCTCTTAGACAGGATGTTTGACTTTATTTGTACTGTAATACATGCTACTGTGTGACTGTACTTGTACTCTAACATTCTATCTAATAAATATATTCATCATCATCTTCTACTCTCCACATTAGAATCAGAGTTGTTATCAGAGCATCGTGTCTGTTATCACAAAGATTTGTGTTTCTGCTGGAATGCGTTGATGTGTTCATGCCAATGCTTACATTAGGTAAAATAATAATAATAATAAATAGCGTTTTTAGATTATTGCAAATGTATTTATTTAATAAGCAGTGTTGCAGCATTTGGCTGTTATTGATCAGGAACTCAGAACAAATGGAAGATGTGGTGCCATCATTGTAGATCACTCCTAATCCAATGCTATTTTCCCTGATTCATGCTTTATGAATGCTTGTGTGAAGATTAATTCATCAGTGACCAATAGAAAGCTAAAAATTCCTTCATAGTCGGTCTCAGTATTTGATTATTGCTGCAGTGTCTTGTTTTTACAAGCCAAACCTCCTTTTCTCCTGGCAAACAGAAGCATTAGAAACGACTACACCTCCCCTCTGGCAGTGGAGACGGGCAGCTTCAAAGGACTCATGGAGGACGACCAGTTTCATTTCCCTCGCCGAAGGGGAGGCGAGGGAAATGCAATTGGGTCCGTTTGTTTGTATGTTTTTCTGTTTGCTTGTCTGTCCGAGCGCATAACTCAAAAACTAGTAACCCAATCGACTTGAAATTTTTACACAAGCAAGGTTCTGTCCGTGGCTCGGTCCTCCCCGAGAATGGCGTTGATCCGGATCTGGATCCAGATTCTAGAATTATTTTTACATCTGGAATTGTGCCTGTGCTGTAAACTGTCACTTTAAGAGGGAGGGAAATAAATTGCATGATGGGAAAAGGAGTCCAGAAGGAGTCTTGTAGTACGTTCCGGAGCACGTTCCGGAGATCCAATAGTCTATTGGAGGCGGGGTCTGCAATCTCTGATTGTCGTTTTCTAGTTACCCTTGCCGAAGCCAATCGACTTGAAAATTTTACACAAGCAAGGTTCCGTCCGTGGCTCGGTCCTCCCCGAGAATGGCGTTGATCCGGATCACAATCCGGATCTGAGAGCTAATTTTCGTTCTAAAATCGGCATTTTTCAGGAGTCCATCCTGACCTCAATTTTGGAGCTAGAGACTTCAGATCTGGTGTGAACACTCATAGTTCATTCTAGTTTCATATATGTTACAGTTGTAGTTGTATCTTTTCCCGTTCTGGAGCAGCAAGCTAGAGCAGGTTTGGCCCCTCTGATCCGGAAGCCTTGTTTACTGTCTCACAAGATCCAATAGTCTTTTGGAGGCGGGGTCTGCAGTCTCTGATTGTCTTTCTAGTTTTGTTCTGTATTGTCCTTGTTATGCAGATTAAAAAGAAATGTGTTTGACTCTAAATAATTCAGGTTTCTCCTTGGCATGCTATTTCTGTAAAGCGGAGACAGACTACTCTGTACGCTTTATGAAGATATAATTGATGGTCTGAACTCTCAATCCACTGGATTATGAGTGTCTTGTAAATCCATGTGGGCTGGGCACGGATGTGCATTACACTTTAATAAATAAATCAAATCAAATCACGACTACTGGACTTGTCCCCTGAGGGGTCACCACAGCAACCCAGCCTTCTCCTCTTCACCCTGTCCTTTGCATCGTCCTCCCCAACTCCAGCCACTCTCATGTCCTCCCTCACTACGTCCATGTCTCTTCTCCTGGGTCGTCCTCTAGTCCTGTCCTTCGTATCGTCCTCCCAACACCAGCCACTCTCATGTCCTCCCTCACTACGTCCATGTATCTTCTCCTGGGTCGTCCTCTAGTCCTGTCCTTCGTATCGTCCTCCCCAACACCAGCCACTCTCATGTCCTCCCTCACTACGTCCATGTCTCTTCTCCTGGGCCGTCCTCTAGTCCTGTCCTTCGTATCGTCCTCCCCAACACCAGCCACTCTCATGTCCTCCCTCACTACGTCCATGTCTCTTATCCTGGGTCGTCCTCTAGTCCTGTCCTTTGCACCGTCCTCCCCAACACCAGCCACTCTCATGTCCTCCCTCCCTACGTCCATGTCTCTTCTCCTGGGTCGTCCTCTAGTCCTGTCCTTTGCACCGTCCTCCCCAACACCAGCCACGCTCATGTCCTCCCTCACTACGTCCATGTCTCTTCTCCTGGGTCGTCCTCTAGTCCTGTCCTTCGTATCGTCCTCCCAACACCAGCCACTCTCATGTCCTCCCTCACTACATCCATGTATCTTCTCCTGGGTCGTCCTCTAGTCCTGTCCTTCGTATCGTCCTCCCCAACACCAGCCACTCTCATGTCCTCCCTCACTACGTCCATGTCTCTTCTCCTGGGCCGTCCTCTAGTCCTGTCCTTCGTATCGTCCTCCCCAATACGAGCCACTCTCATGTCCTCCCTCACTACGTCCATCTCTCTTCTCCTGGGTCGTCCTCTAGTCCTGTCCTTCGTATCGTCCTCCCCAACACGAGCCACTCTCATGTCCTCCCTCACTACGTCCATGTCTCTTCTCCTGGGTCGTCCTCTAGTCCTGTCCTTTGCATCGTCCTCCCCAACACGAGCCACTCTCATGTCCTCCCTCACTACGTCCATGTCTCTTCTCCTGGGTCGTCCTCTAGTCCTGTCCTTCGTATCGTCCTCCCCAACACGAGCCACTCTCATGTCCTCCCTCACTACGTCCATGTCTCTTCTCCTGGGTCGTCCTCTAGTCCTGTCCTTCGTATCGTCCTCCCCAACACCAGCCACTCTCATGTCCTCCCTCACTACGTCCATTTCTCTTCTCCTGGGCCGTCCTCTAGTCCTGTCCTTCGTATCGTCCTCCCCAACACGAGCCACTCTCATGTCCTCCCTCACTACGTCCATGTATCTTCTCCTGGGTCGTCCTCTAGTCCTGTCCTTTGCATCGTCCTCCCCAACTCCAGCCACTCTCATGGCCTCCCTCACTACGTCCATGTGTCTTCTCCTGGGTCGTCCTCTAGTCCTGTCCTTTGCATCGTCCTCCCCAACACGAGCCACTCTCATGTCCTCCCTCACTACGTCCATGTCTCTTCTCCTGGGTCGTCCTCTAGTCCTGTCCTTTGCATCGTCCTCCCCAACACCAGCCACTCTCATGTCCTCCCTCACTACGTCCATGTCTCTTCTCCTGGGCCAGTAGGCATTGCAGCACATTACAACAGCAGGCAGACGTGCACGTACTAAATGGGTCAGAGGAAGCAGCCATACAACTGCGCCTGATATAAACGACTGAATTAGAGTTATTTGTTAGCTTATAAGGGCAAATAGACGCAGCCTCTGGGAACATCATTAAACATTCATTTCAACAATCAGTGGCAATTCTCACTTGTTCCTCTGAAATACAGAAGAGCTTACGCAGCTTCTCAGCACCAGGACTTTAGATTGATGGCGG
Organism: Brachionichthys hirsutus; assembly: GCF_040956055.1. NCBI lineage: Eukaryota > Metazoa > Chordata > Actinopteri > Lophiiformes > Brachionichthyidae > Brachionichthys > Brachionichthys hirsutus. The sequence goes on along the minus strand of NC_090900.1, from coordinate 306,896 downwards.
CGCATTCTCAAAATGTTTGTTGTGCTTTTTGATCAAGGTTTGTTGGACCCAAAAGAACAATGAACAAAGGGCCGTTCAAAGGGAGAAACAGCGGCTCATGATAACAGATGATCACTTTCTGGGGTGCTGGAGTGTTTGCAGCGAGATGCTGGCTGACAGCAGACTGGAGCAACGATCCGGCCCCAGAGGCGGGAGCTCAGCCAGTCCGTTTATGGCCCTCATGTAGTAATCAATAGCCCCACTGGATTTATCTTCCTGACGTTCTCTACTCTAGACAGATCTGATAGCCTGTACAGTAGATACGCTTTACAAGAGGGGAGGAGTGCAAAGCTTGAGACTACGTCCTGTTCTGGTGGCGTAACATTTTCATGCACTGATAGAGAGACGGATTAAAACTAAGGTACTCGTGGTGAGCAGTTTGTCTGTAATCCTGCTAAAAGTCAGACAGACATCAGCAAAAACAGAAGCTCCTTGGTTGACCTGCTCCTAACCCTAACCCTAACCCTAACCCGATTGACTCAGCTAGAAGACGACACTTGTTAGAAATCTGTCTCTAATATTAAATGTTCAGCCGGACGTAATACGAGCGTACCTCCATTTTTAGACAAATCGTCATAATATCTGCAATCCGGATCCGATCCAGATGAAATTCGGTGGCGCAATAGAGACCCCCGCCCTACATGGCTGTGTCAAATTCCATAAGGGGTAGTCGAAAAAAAAAGGAATATATTGACCTGTCACTCCTGTATAGCAACAACCTTCAATTTCCTGATTCTTACAGCCCTGATAATGGGGCAAAAAAGAGCGAATATAGAGTACTGTAATACAAACTACGTGGAGACTGAAGCTTGCTAAACCAGTAGCAAGCACATCCAAGATCTGGACTGGTGAGGCTGTTGAGGAGCTCCGCTCGTGTTTGGAGACGACAGACTGGGACATATTTAGGGCTGCTACGGATAACCTGGACGAGGACACGGACACGGTGACCTCATGGATCAGCTACAATGAGGAGCGCATTGTACCAACGCGCACCAGGGTGAGTTACGCCAACGACAAGGCCTGGTTCACGCCGAAGCTCAGCCAGATCAGACCTGAGAAAGAGGAGCGGAGACAGAGACAGCTACAAGGAGGTGAAGTACAGGTTTAGCAGGGAGCTGAAGAATGCTAAATCAGTATATTCACGCAGACTCCAGCAGCAGTTCTCTGCTAACGACCCTGCAGCAGTTTGGAGGGGGGGGGGGGGGGGGGGGCATTACCAACTACAAGCCCAAAGCCCCCGAGCTCTGAACGACCTGCTGCTTGCTCAGCGTCTAAATACCTCCGGCTGGTGTCCTGGTGTAGCAGCAACAACCTGGAGCTGAACAGCCAGAAAACAGTGGAGATGATTGTTGACTTCAGGAAAGTCACAGTCCCACCGTCCCCCCTCGTCCTCACAGACTCCCCTACCCCCATCTCCATCGTGGACTCTTTCCGCTTCCTGGGCACCACCATCACCCGGGACCTCAAGTGGGAGCCGACCATCAGCTCCCTCATCAAGAAGGCTCAGCAGAGGATGTACTTCCTGCGGCAGCTGAGGAAACTCAAGCTGCCAACCCAGATGTTGGTGCAGTTCTACACCTCCATCGTGGAGTCCGTCCTCACCTCCTCCATCACCGTGTGGTACGCTGGCGCCACCACCAGGGACAGACACAGACTGCAGCGCATTGTACGTGCTGCGGAGAAGGTGATCGGCTGCAAGCTGCCATCGCTCCAGGACCTGTATGTCTCCAGGACTCGGAGGCGTGCAGGTCGGATCACAGCCGACCCTTCTCACCCTGGACACGGACTCTTTGACCCTCTCCCCTCAGGCAGGAGGCTACGGTCCATCCGGACCAGAACCTCCTGCCACAAGAACAGCTTCTTCCCCTCGGCTGTAAGACTCCTGAACATTTCATAACCGATAACTTGCACTGTACCATTTGCACTGCGTGATGACGCTAGTTTACTGCTGCTAGTACACATCTGTGTATCCACTCCTGATGCTGCTGTTTTGTGATGTGTCTGTACTTGTATAGAATAGAATAGAATAGAAAGCCTTTATCGTCATAGTAGCTACACAATGAGATTAGGAGTGCTGCTCCGTCTGGTGTCTAATAAAAACATAAAATACAAACGATAACGGAACATTCAAGTACTTGCAGGATAATTTAAGGTTTAAAGTGAACAGTGCATGCAGAGAGATTGACCAGTATTTAGCATGTTAATAGTATACGTTTGTTATTGCACGTTTGTTATTGCACATAGTGAGTAGTTATATAGTTTAGTACACATGGTGAGTAGTTATGTAGTTTAGTACACATAGTGAGTGTTTGTCCTGTTTAGTCCTGGTCTCGGTATAGAACTGTCCCTGAGTCTGTTGGTCCTGCTCTTGTTCAACCTGTAGCGCCATCCGGAGGGCAACAGGTTGAACAAGGTGTGTCCAGGGTGGGAGGAGTCTCTGACGATGTTTGTAGCTCTGCTGAGGTAGCGAGAGCCGGAGATACAGTCCAGGGGGGGGCAGAGAGCAGCCGGTGATACAGTCCAGGGGGGGCAGAGAGCAGCCGGAGATACAGTCCAGGGGGGGGCAGAGAGCAGTCGGTGATACAGTCCAGGGGGGGGCAGAGAGCAGCCGGTGATACAGTCCAGGGGGGGGGGGGGGGCAGAGCGCAGCCGGTGATCTTCTGGGCTGTGTTGATCACTCTCTGCAGGGTTTTCCTCTCCGCTGCTGTGTACTACACCGTGATGCAGTACTACACCTGATGCAGTACCACACCATGATGCAGTACTACACCGTGATGCAGTACTACACATGATGCAGTACCACACCGTGATGCAGTACTACACCGTGATGCAGTACTACACATGATGCAGTACCACACCGTGATGCAGTACTACACCCTGATGTAGTACCACACCGTGATGCAGTACTACACCGTGATGCAGTACTACACCGTGATGCAGTACTACACATGATGCAGTACCACACCGTGATGCAGTACCCAGGATGCTCTCCAGGGGGCTCTGTAGAAGGTCACCAGCAGCTTCTCCTCCAGGTGGTTCCTCCTGAGCACCCTCAGGAAGTGGAGTCGCTGCTGGGCCTTCTTCACCACCGCCGTGGTGTTAGCAGACCAGGACAGGTCGTCCTCAGTCCCCTCAATCCCTGCATACCTGAATAAACACCTCCACAGATTTAGTGACACCCACAGCCACAACACTAGAGGGAGCTCAAACAACAACCTGATTACCCCCTCCTATAGGACTAACATGGGTAAATCATCTTTTTACAATACTGCCCCCTAAGGGTGGAACTGTTTGACTCCTGCCCTCAAAACATGCACCTCTTTGGCCTCCTTCAAAACGGCCCTAAAAATACACCTTTCAGGGGGACAGAAACGGAGATAGTCATCACGACTCTCTCCAGATCAAAACCCCCCCACCTCCCTTTTCTGTCCACCTACGTTGCACATACATAAATTACAAAGATTACATCTTTGTAATTTATTGTAATTTATTAACAATTTATTAACAAGGACAGCCTGCACTTTAATCCGTTGGCCAAGTAGGATTGAGGTTTGGTGATAACAGCTGGTTATAGAGGCTTTGCTCTCGCTAGCGGACCAGACTGATCAGGCCTCTTTAGAACCCTTACATCGGTGACAGCCTGCTGGCTACGGATCACAACTCAAAGACTAAAATAATACAACATAATGGCGTTCCATCCAAAGATTTAGAATTAAAAGCGAAATACACTCACCTGAGGCTTCCATTACTGTCTATAGACCGATATTACGAGTACTGAGTATTGTTAGCTAGCAGCAAACCCTGACATGCTGGTGGTAGAAGCTGTGGCTTTTCTTGGTTACCTGCACCACTTGTAGAGCCTCATTGTCTGCTTCTTTTTGCGTTCCTTCTTTAGAGGCTTCATCCAGCCCCCTAAAGAGCTCCCCAGAAACGTCCCCGCTGACCTTTCCACGGCAGCGCCGCAACTCTGACCGCTACTGCCAGCTATGCAACGCCTGGTTCAACAACCCCAGTATGGCTCAGCAACACTATGACGGAAAGAAGCACAAGAAGAACGCTGCCAGAGCAGACCTGTTGGAGCAGCTGGGCAAGACTCAGAACATGGGGGAGATGACAGGTACGCGGCACAACTGGAGCATGAGCAAGCGCCTGTTTGGACTGCTCGTATGGTTCTGAATCAAAAATGGCTTTAAGGAAGTCTCAGGCAGACTTTCTTGAAAATCCTTTTTCATTTAGCATTGTAAAGCAAATTGAAATGAAGTGTTAACAGTGTGTCTAACATGGAAGCTTCTCGGAGTCGTCTTGCACCTGACACCCTTCCCATGCCTCACGAGCTAACCTGCTAGCTTCCGTCATATCATGAGTGGGCTTTACGTTTAAGATAATTTATATACCAAAGTTGTATTAGCTCAACGAAGTATTTAAATTTAAAAGTATAAAGATTTAAATTTAAGGGTCTGGATTGAGAGCAGTGTCCAACAATGGGAAGTGGAGTGTAATTTCAGGGCGGGGCCAAATCAGTGGCGATCATGATCATTTAACAATCACAATTAATCCAAATATAAATATTTTTTTGAACTCCCCAGATAGATATAAACTAGTATCACTTGATGAAAGTAGGAGTCACACCACCTGTTAGCTTAAATGGTTAAAAATATTATAGTATAGCTACATTACAAAGAGTACTAGACAATGACATCACAAACAGACCCCCAGATCACCTCTGCTGTTAGTTCTTCTTTTATAGTGTGGATATTTTTTCTGGTCGTGCCGATGGGATTAACAGCACCTGATATACAGGTACATGAACTGAAACACTGAAGTTGTGAGTTATAAAAGAAAAACAATGAAAGACACCGAGCCGGGCTGTAGGCAGGGTTCATGTTGGACAATCATTGTTTATTGTTGCATGATTTCAATAAAAAGCAGATATAGTAGTACTTGCAGTCATTGTTATATAAAGAACTCTATGGGCCAATAATGTGATAATGATTGACGAAAGACGGCCCCTTTATTTGGAGGGAATTCTGACCAGCTGCCTCCTGAACTGCTGAGCTGTCCTGCAATCCACCGTTCTGTCCCATGCCAATAATAATTACACAACATTATTCCAGTCGGCTGATGGCCGGCTGCCAGAGGAGCAGGGGGGCCCAGAGGTGTTGGACCAGCGGCCTGTCACTCAGCGAGATCGACTCATACCTAAAAAAAGCTGCGTACCAAGCTATGGCCTAAAGACACAAGGCATGTGACTCCTTTCCACCGTGTGCGTTAGTTTCCATCCTCTTGTGCACCACTGAAAGAGTCAGAGGGATTATGCACACCTTAAATGCACCGATACCGTGGACTTCAGACCATGCGGTTTAACTACAGTACTTCACGGCTTAATCCCTCCCTGCCCCATTGGTTTTGCTGTGGAGGACACTGGCTTGCCCACGTCACCACAGTCATTACGGGGAGTCTGAATGCGTCAGCATGCTAGCCGCACTTGGGCTAACGACTATTTCTCCCTGGTGATTGTCAATTAGTAATGAAGTGGCAAATCATCCCATCAGCCAAAACCAGTACTGTGAGCGTGTGGAGGAGAAGATGGGAGGGGGGCGAGGCAGTCTGGACCGAGAAGGGAAGGGGGGCCGAAGATACGACGGCACTGTTTTCTGTTTGTCTCTCTTTGGCGCTTAGTCTAGCATGTTATCAAGCGCTCCTCAACGGGCTGACTCTGAAGATTTCTATGAGATGAATTATTGAACAGCTCCCATAAAGGAAAGGACGCCAGGACATTGTTGTTTGTTTTCCAGCACTGCGGAGCTATGGAAGGGTTCAGGAAAAAGAAAAGTGAAAGCGACTGAATGCACGTCGGTCCATTAGCACTCCGCTGCGCCGGTGGGGGATTTAAAGAGGACCTTTCAAGGGTCACGCTCTTTGCTCCAAACTCCTGCATGTTGGAAAAAAACAAGAAGAAGGTCTTTCAAGTTTTATATATCTGTGTATACAAAAATCACGCAGCGCTATGCGTATATCTAGCAAGGTATGAGAATGTAGCAGCATCCTATCAGATTGATGTCAGTGCTCACCTGTGTTCTGTGAAATGGCTTTATGTCTGCTCAAACATCCCTTCTAGGGCTGCAACGGTTCATCAATGAAATCGAGCTTCGAATTCAATTATGTTGCCGTGACGATTCGTTTACTTAGTGTTGCGTTTTAAATCACTCATGAACTGCTCGCACGTATCGCCAGGAACTTAAGCGAAGCTTGTTTCCACACGAGAGGGGAAGCCGTCCGCAGGAAAGCCAGAGAAAGCAGAGGGAACGCAGTCCAGTGTGGCGGCGGGAAGCGCGGCTAAAGGTGGAGAAAATAACGACAATGAAGGAGAAAAGGAGGAAGCATGGGCGGAGTTTGACATTTGTGCCGGGGGGGGGCAAAAAAAAAAAAACCTGACTTGAGTTCAGTAACGTCACGGCATACAGCGCAACGTCCATGTCACATGTCTACTCAAATTGAATTTATCACAAAAACAAACCAAGCAGAATTTTGATTTGTTTATTGCTGTCATTCCATGTGTTATATTGTACAAATATATTGTGTTAATATATACAGTGGCGTTGCTAGGGTCTCTTGGGACTCCAATCAAGAAATCCCCAGCCGTGCAACAAATTTTAAGTAAAATATGTATAAGGCCACATCAAAAGAAAAATAAAGTTGGCACAATATATATAAAACAACAGTGTAAATAAATAAAGTCAAATAAAATAAATAGTACAAAATTAGGCTTGGCTAGTGTAAAATTCACTGGAATGGCAGTGGGATAGCGTTGGTTTCAAAAATGTTAGAAATGATGTCACATCATAATTCAACATGTT
>NC_090899.1:16870230-16943985 GCF_040956055.1 Brachionichthys hirsutus | reverse complement strand
GTAAGTGTATCAAGCTCCTTTTAGGGTCACATAATAAAGTCTTTGCTCTTAGCACTGCAGCCGCTCATGTCTCACCTGCTTGTCTGACAGCAGCGTCTTGCTGCCAGACTGCTCCTCCGGCCCTTGACCCTCCGGTGTTGCCAGCTGAGGCGCTGCCTTCGCATCAGGTGATGCTGCGAGGGGAGCCTCCGCCTCCGCTGCCGGCTGTGGCGCGGCCTCCGCCGGTCCTGCGTTCTGAGGCCCGGACACAATAAATTTATAAGAATTTATAAGAATAATCCAAAGCTTCAAAAAAAGAGCAGAGCTTTATGAGATTTTTAATATTTGCGGCAAATGTGCTGTTTTTTTTTTTTTTTACTTTATTAACATAAAGCACTGAAACATTTACATACGGCCCATTGCTGATATGAACTTTATATTGCCTCGTGGGCAAAATATAATTACACGGCACGCCAGATTAGCCCACGGCCCAGACAAACACTTAATATTTTCTGAATGCTATTTTAGTACAGTTAATTAAACTACAAGTTCTCTTTCATGGCGCACCATAAAACGCGTCTAGCCTACACATGGGCCGCCATTAGCTGCGTAAAAACGCACGTGTCTTTCTTCTTGAGTTGCAGAAATCGGTCTCAGAATAGTAGAATGTTAATTAACGGTCCTTACCGGAAGACGACCGTTTACTTTCTTCATGCTTCACTTCAACGGAGATTCTGCCGATTGCTGATGCTGATGCTGATGCTGATCCGTCGTCTGCTCCTTCCGCTCTTCCCTCCACGACTGGACTGAGCGGAAATCCCCACCCACCTTTAAAACAGATAATCACCGGGCTGATTGGCTGAAAAGTATGACGCAGTTACGCTACCCAGCATGCCACGGGGGCATGCTGAATAGATAAAGTGTCTTGAATCTCGAACCCGGGAACAGGTGAGGCGGTGGCGCAGTGGTAATTGCCGGTGCCCCGAGCGGCGGACGTCTCGTGTTCGAATCCGACTTGTGGCGCCAGTCTCTTATTTTAAAAAATCAGAACGTTCTTGCAATTGACACACTCAAGAATCATACTTTAATAATATGAAGTGTAAATACTGTTTATTGTTATTATTACTATTTTTTGTCCCCACATCACCGCCTTCTCTCTTGACGTCTCCCCCTCGGATCGTCCCTGCCGACGTCCTCCCGGGTCATCATGGAACTCCGGCAGGATTTCGGTGCGTCTTCGGTGGAAGCCCTGTTCCCTGGCAGTTCCATCGTCAGCATCCTCCTACCTACGCGGCACCCGAGCTATCCTCTGCACATGTCCAAACCATCAAAGTCTTTTCCCTCTGACCTAGTCTGCAAAACGTTTAACCATCACTGTCCCTCTTTTTGCCCGCAGTTAAACATTTCAATGTAAAGATCATAGACAAATGCAGTACTAGTATTTGCAAGAACAAGTTTTATTAAGAACACACACACACACACACAACAGCACACTAACACACACTAATCCTCATTGCTGGAGGAGATGTCCCAATTGGGTCTTCTCTCCAAACGTTTCCGTTTCTTGGCGGAGCCAGGGTAAGTACACAGCGACTTTGCCTGTTATTTTAAAAATATGAATTAGAGCCACATGAAAAGACACCTGTGAATTTTAAACCAACTTTTCAGGTTTTCTTTTGACGATGTACAGAAACGTTTAGCTTTTTTTCAATGCAATTCTCGACTCATTGATGTCGCAACTTCACTCACCTTATGCCGAGACATGGCGCCCTCAGTCTCATCCTCCGATGATAGGGCTTTCTTCAGGTCAATGCCGCACTCCTCCCCTTCTTCCAGTTCCTCGTCCGTCTCGGAACACGTCGGCCTCCACATTGATTTGCTTATCTGAATCAAGGTGAAGACATTTGACAGTTTGAATCATTAAGCTCTGATGGTTTTCAGCATCTTTAAACTTAGGCCGGATCATACCAGTCTTTTCAGTCCAGGACGGGAAAAGGACCTTTTTCTTTTCAGCGTTTCCACTTTAACCATGACGCCGTCCTCCCCATCCTGGTCTTGAACGGTGAACCATTCTTCCGCCGAACCATCATCAGACGACGTCAGACTCTATTTTGAGGTAAGGTAAGTTTTAGTTTAGTGATTTTGAATTTAAAGTTTGAATAATGTGTGTAAGCACCGAATAGAATTATTTCTCTCACCATCAGGAAAGAATCAAGATCCGGAAGAGTCACATCCTGTTTGTAAAACATGTCAAAGGAATGTTTACAGCTCGGTCATATGCGGAAGCGTTAAAAATAGTCAAAACTCACCGTTGGTTGGCCCGAAGGTTCCTGTCGTGGCCGAAGCTGGTAGGTCCTTGCTGGCCTGACGGGCTCTTCTTCATCATCCACCTCCTCCTCCTCCTCGCTCACAATCTGTTTTAGGAAGCAATCAAGTGTATCAAGCTCCTTTTAGGGTCACATAATTGAGTTTGTGTCCTTAGCACTGCCGCTACTCATGTCTCACCTGCTGCTCTATCATCTTGCTGCCAGACTGCCTGTCCAGCTCCTCCTGGCCCGATGCCGAGTCCTCCTCCTCCTCAGGTACTAGAGCCTCAGAACGCCTTAAAGCCCTATTCCTTTTTCTGGTCCCCGCATAAGCGCTTATAGCGAACATGGCTAACTTTCGGCATTTGAAAGCCTCCTCCGCCGGGTCCTCCGCTGTGAAATGAAATGGGTAAAACAAATAAATACACACGAGTTGCAAGAGACCACAAGATTTACAGGTTCGGCATCGATTGAGCTTGCTTCAGGACCTTGATAAAAGCGTTTCGCCGTGTGCTCATCGTGGCACATGAAAGTGGCGACTTTTTTGTAGGTCTTGCCACCGAGCTGGCGCTTGGCCTGCAGGAATAAGAGTGACATAGAAACACGCACGTCATCAACTCTTCACCGCACCGTGTTGCTTTCCAAAAACCCATCTCGTAGGTACAAGTACGAGACACAACAGAACATGAAACGTTGTCTCACATAGGTCGCCATCGAGGACCGAAGCATATTGAACGTCGGGGCAGTCCCCAGACCCATGCCCTCCCAGGCGGCCTGGAAATATTCGGCAATCTTGTAGAGTGCCCCGCCGGTGGTGTTGTGGAAAAAGTTTTCCGACGCAGCTCCTCCCGCCACCGTTTCTCTCACTATTTGGTAGCGGCGGAACCAGGTGTATTCCGCCTGGTCGAGCGGTATGGCCGCCTCCCCGAAATAGCGCTGGGTCTTGTGCTGTCGGATCTAATAATTCGGGAGAGACGACGTCACACTCTGAGCGAGTCATCGAACAATCATGAACGCCGCTTTCATGACTTATTCTTTTTATTAAACAATATGTTTGCACAGAGGACAAAGCACTCGCTCATTGTGCTTTGTCCTCTGCGCTTCGCTGACCTCCTTCTTGGTCATGTTAATCATGACCCCCTTTCTGTGGCCGGTCGTGGCGACTAAATAGCCCCCCAGCAGTCCAAAAAAAGTTTTCAATACCACCCTGCCGTGCGGATTTTTCTCCAGGTCAGCTGCACAAACAGAGCGAGAAAGAACACTTTGTAGGTGCATGCGCCTATCAAATAAGGACTTGGCCCTACAATGCAAGGACCTGCGGAACGGGATCTTAACCTACAGTTTGAGCTTGTAAACATGGAACAAACGTCCTTTTTTTAAAATAGGATCAATATTCTCAGTAGTGATCATACCCAGTGTGGCACTGATGAGCTTTGGCGCCTTGTCGATGAACGCTGCGTGCTTCCTGACGCTGACCAGATTATCTGAAATATCAAATCGCATTTACTACATGGATCTTTCCTGCATTTAACCATGTGACGTTCATGTTTGTATGTCGGGTGTCGCACGTTAAACCTACCAGATTTAGCTCGCCTCACGCTTTGCTGGTGGCCGACCACATCGCGGTTGATGTCCCGAACACGCGCTTTCATTTCGACCAGCAGGGCGTTCAATGCTTTGGCGCCCAAGCGCACGCACGACGGCGACATGTCTTTGATGTACTTAATGAATGCAATCACATCCATTAAGTACATCCTCTGGGTTGTGGGCTTAAATTGCCTTTTCTGGAGATCTGCAATAAAGCTTGAAAGAGAACAGAAAGAAATAGTCATGCCGTCTACCCGACCGTAACATTGACGCTTCTCTTACAGTGCGACACTTACTGACGGACTCTGGAGTGGTCGGCCAGGAACAGCAGATTGATGTTTGGTGTCATCGTGTCCCCCATGAAAATCAGAAAAGCAATCACGTGATTTGCCCTCTGTCTTGCATTTTCGGCACCTTTCTTGGAGGGATTCACGCCTGCTGTGTGCTCCCGGAATTCCTCCACTAAAGTCACTGAAGAGGAAAGAATGTTTAGCACAGTCTTCATTCCTAAACGTTTGACATTGCACCACCGATTAATAACACATGTCTATCCTTCAAGTTCAATTCTAATACTGCGATTATAACATGAGGGTTTTGTCACCGTAGCCAGAAGCTTTGCTGGGGGAGACAGCCCGTCGTCTGCGCTGGTATTTCTTTATCTGGGGGAGGAAATAACCCAAAAATGCATATATAAAACTGACAACATTTAAGATGTACACCAGAGCAAGAACGCAATACTCACAGATGTTTGAATTTTGGTTGAGTGGAATTGCTCCTCATTCCGACTCCTCTCCTGCTCCAGGAGGGACTTTGTAACTTTCAGCTCGGCGGCCAGTAAGGCACACTTTTCGCACCCAGGTGCAGACGTCCTGTCTAAGGACCGCCTTGTCCCTTGCCCAGCCTGTGGGCGACCTCTGCGTGGGCCACAGGGAGCCCGGCTGGTCGAGGGCGTTTCGGCCTGGTCCGCTGTCCTTTTCCTCAGCAAGCGAGCCCGGCTGGTCGAGGGCGTTTCGGCCCGGTCCGCTGTCCTTTTCCTCAGCAAGCGAGCCCGGCTGGTCGAGGGAGGGCTTCGCGCGTCTGGTGTGCCCTCCATCAACTTCCTCACACCTTGATGAATTGTGCCTTCATCCACCCGGTCAATGTCAATGTCAGACACCATCGGTGGATTTGGCTTAGACGCACGTAGGAGGGCCAGCTCCCGAGTCGTAACCGCGTCCTTTGCAGATTTCAGGCGGCACGCAATTTCAGACTTCTGCAAAAGTGAAAGATCGCTCATTGATTTAGTCATTTCATTCTGCCTGACAAACTTTGAAATCGTGCACCCCATTTGGCATCGTGCTCGAATGTCTAGACACGACTCAACACAGAGAGACCAAGTTCTAATCCTTACCTCCATGTTGTGGACCCGTTTCAAGTGGTTGTCCAGCCTTTTTATTCTTTTGGCGCCACAATCCTTTTCGGGACAGTCCAGGCTTGCTTTGAAACTGTAAATTTAGAAGTACTTTATTCAGTGGAAGGAAATGCATGCAAGAATTGTGTAAATGCAATAAAACACATTTGTAAAAATCGATTATACATCACAGGGTAACACTTACTGACGATGGGCAAGCTGGCTCAAAAGAAGCAGCTCGATGTCATTTCTGACTCTCTCCGTTCCTCTCAGGTGCTGCATAATATCGGCATAAGATATGTGACAAATGGGACACTCATGTTCCCCCTTCACATATCTCTGTGGGAGAGTATTTACAGCGGAGCCCTTCTTCCCCGCTTTTTTCAGCGCCGACTCCACCTCCACCTCCTCGACCGAGTCGGAGCTCTCCTGCCCCGCCTCGCCCCAGTCCGATCCCTCTTCCTCCGCCTCTTCCACGTCGGAGCGCTCCGGCTCCACCTCCTGCTCCACCTCCTCGCCCGAGTCAGAGTCCTTCTGCCCCGCCTCTTCCACGTCGGAGCGCGCCTGCTCCACCTCCCGCTCCAGCTCCTCGTCCGAGTCGGAGCTCTCCTGCCCCGCCTCGTCCCAGTCCGATCCCTCTTCCTCCGCCTCTTCCACGTCGGAGCGCTCCGGCTCCACCTCCTGCTCCACCTCCTCGTCCGAGTCAGAGTCCTTCTGCCCCGCCTCTTCCACGTCGGAGCGCGCCCGCTCCACCTCCTGCTCCACCTCCTCGTCCGAGTCAGAGTCCTTCTGCCCCGCCTCTTCCACGTCGGAGCGCGCCTGCTCCACCTCCTGCTCCACCTCCTCGTCCGAGTCAGAGTCCTTCTGCCCCGCCTCTTCCACGTCGGAGCGCGCCTGCTCCACCTCCTGCTCCACCTCCTCGTCCGAGTCGGAGCTCTCCTGCCCCGCCTCGTCCCAGTCCGATCCCTCTTCCTCCGCCTCTTCCACGTCGGAGCGCTCCGGCTCCACCTCCTGCTCCACCTCCTCGTCCGAGTCAGAGTCCTTCTGCCCCGCCTCTTCCACGTCGGAGCGCGCCTGCTCCACCTCCTGCTCCACCCCCGAGTCAGAGTCCGGCTGCCCCGCCTCTTCCACGTCGGAGCGCGCCTGCTCCACCTCCTGCTCCACCTCCTCGTCCGAGTCCTGCTGCTCCGCCTCTGACTCTGAGTCAGAGCCCTCCTCCTCCTCCTCCTCGTCGGAGCCCTTCAGCTCCACCTCCACCTCAGCCTGATGTAGTTGTACACGGACCAAATAAATTAATGCTCTCCCAAGTCCAGTAGTAGATAATTGTAAAACAGTAGCGTGCATTACAGTACAAGTACAGTCACACAGTAGCGTGTATTACTAATACTTTCTAATACTTTATTAATCTGTCCCCTGGAGGGCAATTTGGCTTACAGCAGTTTGAGCTGCTGCTGGACGCGCCCGGGCAATGTGGGTGAAGTGCCTTGCCTAAGGACACAACGACAGTGTAAACATGCGCCTGAGCTGGGGATCGAAGCGCCAACCTCTCGATCATAGGACGACCCTCTCAACCACTGCGCCACCATCGCCCCTTTTTTTTTTTTTTTCTGTACAAGTGCAGTCAAACAGTAGCATGTATCACAGTGCAAGTACAGTCACACAGTAGCATGTATTACAGTACTAGTACAGTCAAACAGCAGCATGTATTGCAGTACAAGTGCAGTCAAACAGTAGCGTGTATTACAGTACTAGTACAGTCTAACAGTAGCATGTATTACAGTACTAGTACAGTCAAACAGCAGCATGTATTACAGTACTAGTACAGTCTAACAGTAGCATGTATTACAGTACAAGTGCAGTCAAACAGTAGCGTGTATTACAGTACTAGTACAGTCTAACAGTAGCGTGTATTACAGTCTAACAGTAGCATGTATTACAGTACAAGTGCAGTCAAACAGTAGCATGTATTACAGTACAAGTACAGTCTAACAGTAGCGCGTGTTACTTTTTTTCTTAAAGTGCAGTTTAGTAACGCTGACGTCATAAAACAGTAATTAACAGTAATGAACTTACCTGAAGCAAATTGTGTTCTTGAGTCTCTTCCATCTTTGAAGACATTATGCAAAAATATCGTGAGATATAAAGATTTGACTTTATTCGTCGCCGTGCGCTCCTCTCCAATCCAACACTCCGTCGTCGACACTCCTCTCCTCAAAATGGAATCCTGTGGCTTAATTAGCAAGGTGAAGTTGAGGGCTGCTCTGATTGGTTGAAGAATTGCGCGCATCCCCCTGATAGGAGGGATGCGTGTCAGGGGGATGCTTAGTCACGTGTTTATCTTATTACTTATGGGCTTAATTAGGCGCCAATATATCGCGCGTAATAGTCGTGTCCTGCGCTATAGCTGGCCGAGTCAGCGTTCAACTTGGACGTCGAAAAAGGTAAGTTTCACTTGCAGGGCATTGCCCATTCTCTCTGTCTTAAGACACACTGTATTAGGCTTTGTCGGAGTTCGTTTTTCGGGGCTTAATTATGCGCCACTACACCTATAACGCGAGTAATGACCGCTTAGGTGTGGCGTTAGGTTTCTATTTCAAGGTAAGGCAAAAGGTAAGTTTCACATTTCTTTTTTTTGTTATTATAAACTTTATTAAGAAAACTCACCAGTACAAACTCACTGAAAAGATACGAAACAATAGATTTCCTTCTATCTTGACCTCGGAAAATGATAACAGTGAGACATCGCCAATATGTTCCAAAAGGAAGGAAAGAAATTAGCAGGAAAATAAATAAACACAAAAATAAACACAAGAAGCAAAATAAAAAAATATATACATGAAAATACAACATAAAATTACAAGCAAGGGATATGGGAAAGGTTAAATTCTGATATAAATGTTTTCTTTTTTTTTGCCTGGGGATTATTTATTTGTTTTAGTATCTTCTGTAACAGGGAGAGCTCATTCTTTAGAGCAGGCCACGATGGGGGACACACATTGTATTAGGCTGTGTGTTCCACTCACACACACACACGTCTTTAACTTATTTTACTTACCTTTTGTGCACGATATACCGATCTCAAAGTTAAATAGTTTGACCTGTCCTGTATCTTTGTTTACGATGCCCATTCACACTTTGCCTTTTTCCTTCCCTCAGAGACAATGTTCGCTCCATGTCCAATTTGCCAAGCGCAAATATGTTTGATGAATCAGCATCTGAGGGTGATGCATCAAATCTTGAATCGCCAGGAGCGAAGTCACCTGGTACGGCCCGCCAGTTTGTCAGTGAACGTGCGGAAGGAGCCGTGCCCCATACAAGGTTGTCTCCGGGTGACTGCACGCCTTGACATCCACCTGACGAGGCACAGAGAGCTCCATGTGCATGAACAGCTGGAGCTTTTGGATGCTGTGAAGAGGAAGGTGGTCCTGAGAAGACTGGCCAATCTCCGAGCATCCCACCCGGCTATCCCCATGGTGACGTCTTTTGACGTCGAGGAAGACACAGGTAGAGTTGAAACTGTCAGAACAAGTGAGTGTGATTGAACACGCACACAGACACGGCACAGCGTCACAAACAGGCAGCACATAGTCACTATTAATAACTACTTTGTATCTACTACGTAGATACATTAGTTCATTGATGTTATATTTTATTGTTTTAGATTTACTAATGTTGTTGTTTCTGATCTCACCAGCACAGTCTGCAGTTTCCTTCGTATATGAGTCTGCAGTTTCCTTCGTATATGTCTGACTGTTTGATTTGTTGTGTGCGCAAATGCATATTAAATAGATACGACTCACTTTGCAGCTCGTCAAGCCGAAACGCCCTCGACCAGCCGGGCTCGCTTGGAGAGGAAAAGGTCAGCGGACCAGGCCGAAACGCCCTCGACCAGCCGGGCTCGCTTGGAGAGGAAAAGGTCAGCGGACCAGGCCGAAACGCCCTCGACCAGCCGGGCTCCTTG
The DNA here is from genome assembly GCF_040956055.1 of Brachionichthys hirsutus. Taxonomy (NCBI): domain Eukaryota; kingdom Metazoa; phylum Chordata; class Actinopteri; order Lophiiformes; family Brachionichthyidae; genus Brachionichthys; species Brachionichthys hirsutus. Next base: position 16,934,762 of record NC_090899.1, on the reverse strand, counting down.
TGGCCCACGCAGAGGCCTCCCACAGGCTGGGCAAGGGACAAGGCGGTCCTTAGAAAGGACGTCTGCACCTGGGTGCGACAAGTGTGCCTTACTGGCTGCCGAGCTGCAGGTAACAAAGTCCCTCCTGGAGCAGGAGAGGAGTAGGAATGAGGAGCAATTCCACTCAACCAAAATTCAAACATCTGTGAGTATTGCGTTCTTGCTCTGGTGTACATCTTAAATGTTGTCAGTTTTATATATGCATTTTTGGGTTATTTCCTCCCCCAGATAAAGAAATACCAGCGCAGACGACGGGCTGTCTCCCCCAGCAAAGCTTCTGGCTACGGTGACAAAACCCTCATGTTGTAATCGCAGTATTAGAATTGAACTTGAAGGATAGACATGTGTTATTAATTGGTGGTCCAATGTCAAACGTTTAGGAATGAAGACTGTGCTAAACATTCTTTCCTCTTCAGTGACTTTGGTGGAGGAATTCAGAGAGCACACAGCGGGCGTGAATCCTTCCAAGAAAGGTGCAGAAAATGCAAGACAGACGGCAAATCACGTGATTGCTTTTCTGATTTTCATGGGGGACACTATAACACCCAACATCAATCTGCTGTTCCTGGCCGACCACTCCAGAGTCCGTCAGTAAGTGTCGCACTGTAAGAGAAGCGTCAATGTTAAGGTCGGGTAGACGGCATGACTATTTGTTTCTGTTCTCTTTCAAGCTTTATTCTAGATCTCCAGAAAAGGCAAATTAAGCCCACAACACAGAGGATGTACTTAATGGATGTGATTGCATTCATTAAATACATCAAAGACATGTCGCCGTCGTGCGTGCGCTTGGGCGCCAAAGCACTGAACGCCCTGCTGGTCGAAATCAAAACGCGTTTTTACGCAGAGGGTCGTGTCGAGGAAAGGCCGCGCTTATGATACGGCCTGAAAAGACAACTTATAGTTTGATGAACTGTATACTGTATTAAAATAGCATCCATAAATTAATACGTGTTTGGGCCAGCCGATGCCTTTAATGCAGGGGTGTCCAAATCTGGGCCGAGGCGTGGCGTCAGGTGTGCCATGTAATTATATATAGCCCGCGAGGCAATATAAAATTCACATCAGCGTTGTGGGGTAATAAATGTTAATGTTTTGGTGAGTTTTGTTAATAAAGTAATAAAAAATTATAGTAGAATACAACATTCACCGCTAATACTGAAATTCCCATAATGATCTGCTCTTATGTTAAAACTTTATGTTATTATTCTAAATTATTATTCTTTTATTTGATCCCTGTATAGCGAATTGCAGAGCCAGAAACCTCAACGGCTCAGGAGCGAGAGGACGCGGACGGCGAAGAGCAAGCTGCTACGGACGGCTCTGCGGAAGCGGTACCTAACCCTGTAGTTGAGCTTCCTCCAGTCCTGCAAAGACAGGTGTGACACTGCCTTAAAGAAAAAATGCAAGGAAGAAGCCATCAGCACTTAATGAAAAAAACTAAAATGTCTTCTACTTCTGGGCAAGAAGAGGATGATTCTGTAGAATGTATTGAGCTGCACATCACTCGGGGTTGGTAAGTGAAGTAAATAATGTCATAGGAAACATCGTTACCTCAAAGCTGCACGCTGCGCACAAAAAAAAAAAATCCAGCCTGAAGTAAATTATCATTCCTTTTTACACTGAACGGCAACGTGGAAGAAAATGTGCTTATTATTTTTTTTAGAATTGTTATTGTTATTGCTTTGCATTTATTAATAAAAGTTGCACAGACGTGATGTGGAGACAAAAATAATGATTTATAAACATGAGTTACACTTCATATTATTAAAGTATTCTGATTCTGATATTGTGTCAATCGCAAGAATGCTTTGGTTTTTTTTAATAAAAAAAAAGCCACAAGACGGATTCAAACCCTAACCTCCGCGATGAGGCGCATGACAGGGGGAGGCACCTGCGTCACCTCTTACAGGTCAACTTTTCAGCCAATCACAGCAGCCCACGGTTAAGCTATATAACGGCGGGGGGGAAGAGCTGTGTTACGGCGAAAAGAAATTCAACTATAGTTCAGGTAAGGTCCATTAGTTACCGTGTAACGTAAGATAACTGTCAATGACTATTTAAAGAACAAACTTTGCGCGCCTGCTAGGTTAACTAGGTACGTGCGTTTTTACGCACCGCCACGTAGCTTTCTCCTAGCTTCCACGCCTCGCGGGCACGCCTCGTCTAATCTAGGCGATATTTATATTTCTCTTTTCTTTTAAGCTTGTCTTGCCTCGAAGCGGGGCGTAGTTTTCTCGTAGCTACCACGCCGCAAGGCTAAAACACCTGCGTAGCACAGGTGTCATGATTATGATGAATATATTTATTCGATAGAATGTTAGAGTACAAGGACAGTAGCATGTATTACAGTACAAATACAGTCAAACATCCTGTCTAAGAGGAGCATTTCAAAAAAGCCCTTGCGGTCTTGTTTCCGTTGAAAGTCCTTAGTACATAGATCATGCGAAGTAATTATATATAGCCCGCCAGGCGCGCGCCCGCGGGCAATATAATGTGTGCGACGCAGGTGTTTTAGCTGGTCTATGATCAAGAGGTTGGCGGTTTGATTCACACGCTATAATCCAAAAACAGCACGTTGGCCGCTAATATTTCAAATCCCATAATGCTCTGCTCTTGTTTTGAATGTCTAAATTATTTTTCTTAATTATTATTCTTTTATTTGGTCGCTGTATAGAAAATTGAAGACATAAAAATGTTTTTTTTTTAAAAATGTTCAAGCTGAGGCGGTGGAGGAAAAGGTTCCTGCCCTTGACAGACAGGTGTGATGCTGCCTATATTTTCAGATGATGTAAGCCATCAGCACTTAATGAGTAAAACTGTAATATGTCTTCACATTTAAACAGATAAGCAGAACACACAACGACCTGACGCTTTTGGTTGCGGCTGCCCAACAAATGTCACCGGCCATTTTTGGGCCTCAAAATCTTGGGCCAACCCTGCTAAGAGAGGTGTGATGCTGATTAAATTTCAATATTCTGTAAGCCATCAGTGCTTGATGAGTAAAACTAATATGTCTTCAACTTGAAACAGGATGTCATTGAGGAAGAGGACCACACCGTGGAGATAGACCTCATTGAGGTTCACATGTCTCAGCATTGGTAAGTGAAGGTGCTTCATCAATGATTAAGGAATGTCATTACAAATGCACTGATGCGGTCTTCGGTCAGTGAAAATCTCTGGTGCGCACAAAAACAAAATCCAACCTGAAGCAACTAATCTTTACTTTTTTCACAGAACAGTTCCGTGGAAGAAAATGTGATCATTATTATTTTTGAATTGTTATTGCTTCGCATTTATTAATAAAAGTGCAAATTGAAAATCCATTGACTTTTGTCTGATTTATACATTGCAATGTTTAACTGGGGGCAAAAGGAGAGATAGTTTGGACATGTCCAGAGGAGACCGGTCGGAGGGTGCTGAGGACGGAAAAGCCAGTGAACTGGGCTTGCACAGACGTGACACGGAGACAAAAAGACTAATAATATGAAGTGTAAATAATGTTTATGAATCAAAGTATTCTGATTCTGAGATTGTGTCAATAGCAAGAATGTTAAGATTTTTTGAAATAAAAAAGGGAGGCCTCAAGTCGGATTCTAACACATGACCTCCGTGCTGCGGGGCAGACACTATGACCACTGTGCCGCCTGGTGTCAAGGGATACCAGAAAAGTACACACAGTAGCGTGTATTAGAGTACAAGTACAGTATAAGTACACAAAATAGAATGTATTACAGTACAAGTACACACCGTGGGGTCACTTTCGGGGCACGCAGAAGGTCGTGCCCGGTGTCAACGGATAGCTGACAGTACACACAATCACTCCCAGCACACGTGTCATGCGTTTCATGTGAACTTTGAGCAGGCCGGGTCAAAACGACACTTCCGGGCGGTCTGAGGTCAGCGGTGACCCGGAGGCCGGTTGGCACAGGGAGGCCCACTGCCTCATCTCGGTTTCCTCTGGAGCGATTGGGCTGAAATTTTAGTATGTTATTGTGCTCCTGAGGAAGACTAGGTCTGAGGTGGTTTGACCCCTCTCGGCCTTTTCGTATGCCCGTGGCGGGGCTTTGCTCTTTCAACTTTTTCATCCCACAGGACCCGCTAAACTCGACCTACGTAGATCCGACCGGGTTCAAACTTAATGCCCCGCCTAATGCCCCTGAACCAGATTCCAGAGTTTGGTGGAGCTGGCCCTCTGTGAAGGGCCCTTCCCGTACTGGAAGGGCCGGCGCCAGGCTTCATCACACGTGACCCCTGCGGGGTCGGGCCCCCAGCTCCCAAACCGTGACACTTTGACAGCTGAAATCGACAGGACGCGTTCCCCAGGCACCCTGCATGAGAATTGGGGGACTTGTTTTAAAATTTTGGGTGCCCGGGTCAACCGGCCACCTGAGGATGGTCTCGTGTGATGCTAGAGTCAGCCGGCATTTTTTGATGGATTTAAGAGTTTAGATTTTTCTTTCCCCTGGAGCGATTGGGCTGAATTTTTTATATGTTATTCTCTGGTGAAGGTGGAGTGGTTGTGCACTGGTTTGACCTCTCTCGGCCTTGTCGTTTGCCCGTGGCGGGCCGTTGAGCGTGGGATTTCCAGCCCATCGGGCCCGCTTAGCTCGGGCCCCGTGACTCCGATCGGGTTCAAACTTTCAGGGACCCCTCGCCCGAGGCCCCTGAACCGGAATCCAGAGTTTGGAGGCGTTGGCACGTAGCCAAAGCTACTTCCTGTACGGAAGGTGCCAGCGACACGCTTCCTCCAGATTCTGATTCCACACGTCAGGAGGACGCCCCAGTGCTGTCTTCAGGCCAGCAGCTGCATGCGAGGCCGAATGAGGCCCAAAAAGCAGACTGCACGCGGCGAGGTCAAAGGTGGTGGAAGGCCTCTAAGCCAGACATTTTGAGGCCGCGCCGACATTGTCCCTCTCACGTGAAAGCACACTGGCTCCGCTGGATCCGGCTCGACGAGCAGATGTCAGCCGATGCCTCGTTTGGCCCCGAAATCAGAGGTCACGTGCCCTAACGACGTGCTATGCTACATGTCACGACGCTAACTTGCCTTTTTCTTTTCCTACTGCGCGGCCGGGCCTTGTTGTACAGACACGGGAGTGGTACCATCGGATTCGTCTCGTTCCCCTGATGTGGATTGATTTGCTGTTTTCCCCGGTACGCGTTTTTAAAGCGCGGGGTGAACTGAGAGAGCGTTAGGCCCAAAGCCTGGGGCCGCTTCCGGTTCTTTGCTCGCCGCGCGGCCGCGCAACGTCGTAGCGCCGCGGGATCGCCACCATCGGATTCATCTCGATCCGCTGATGCGGTTTGACGTGCAGGTTGTCCGGGTTCTCCCTCGCAAAGTGGAACCTTCCTCCAAAACGGACAGGGGCAGGCTGCTAAAAGCCATGCATGCCCAGAAAGGTGCACTGCGCGGGGGGTACTTTTAGGGGCCAGTAGCATCGCTTTGGGGGCACCCAGAAGGTCTTGCCCGGTGTCAACGGATAGCTGACAGTACACACAATCAATCCCAGCACACGTCTCATGCGTTTCATGTGACCTTTGAGCAGGCCGAGTCAAAACGACCATTCCGTACGGTCTGAGGTCAGCGGTGACCCGGAGGCCGGTTGGCACAGGGGGCCCCACTGCCTCATCTCTGTTTCCTCTGGAGCGATTGGGCTGAAATTTTAGTATGTTATTCTACTCTTGAGGAAGACTAGGTCTGAGGTGGTTTGACCCCTCTCTGCCTTTTCGTTTGCCCGTGGCGGGGCATCCCACAGGACCCGCTAAACTCGGCCCACGTAGCTCCGACCGGGTTCAAAATTTCAGGGAGCCCCCGCCTAATGCCCCTGAACCAGATTGCAGAGTTTGGTGGAGCTGGCCCTTTGCGAAAGGCCCTTCCCGTACTGGACGGGCCGGCGCCAGGCTTCATCACACATGACCCCTGTGGGGTCGGGCCCCCAGCTCCTATTCTGTGTGTTAAAGTGTATTCTTACAAACACTCGTACTTCATTTGTGTATAACCAACTGTCTGTAATCTTGCTAGCATAGAATGGTTGTCCAGATTTTGTAGATCGTTCGTGCAGTACCGGACAGCTGTGGACGACCCGTCCTGCATGTGGACGACCTGTCCAGCCTTTGGATGACCCGCCCTGCTGTGGACCCCTCTTGCTGTTGAGAACCCGTCCAGCCTTGGAGTGCCCGTACAGTTCAATATTCTGTGCATTAAAGTTTATTCTTGCAAACACGTGTACTTCATTTGTGTATAACCAACTGTCTGTAATCTTGCTAGGATGTAATTATTGTCCAGATTATGGTTGGTAAGTCGAAGTCGTCGTGGGATTTTTACCCTGAAGGGCCCTGGTCCCAGATTTGTACCCTGCAGGGCACGTGTCGGAGAAAACTACCCCGCACGAAATATGACAATAATCCATATTTCTACTGTATGCAGTGACTCCACAATGCTTAGTTAACCCCCCCGGACCGTCAGCTGTTCGCGGGGACGTTGTCCCGAGGGACTGCGCTGGTTTGAAAATATTGTTTTTAATGTGCAAGTACTAGCGAGAACAGATAATGTACAAGATTGTCCTTAACGTGTACTTACGACCGCGGTATTACTGTATTTTTTTTGCTGTTGTGTCAATAAAAAATTATGATTTATGAATATGATCACGTCTCCCGCCTTCATGCATCCACGGCGCTACGATCAGTGTGAGCAGTTGGATCCACCTTATTTACATCAAGGAAATGAGTTAACATATTTTCAATAAAAAAATATTCAAAGTACAGTACAGATGTATTCATAACACGCACGGCGCAACGAGATCGTTTTTACAAGTACGGTATTTATGTATTTATTTCCCGTTTTTATGGAAACTAGTTACACATTGTCTACAATGTGTAACTAGTTTCCATAAAAGCACCAAATGAAGATCAGCAGATAGATTATTAATAAAATCACATTAAACGGTTGGGGGAGTTAGTGTATAATACTGCTCAATTGCACTTCCTGTGGCGAAGTTGAGTTTTTAATATTTTCATAAGATTTCATTAAAAAAAAATAATGATTCCAATAAGTTAGCATGTTTTGGGTCTGATACTGCAAAGGGGTCTTATGGAGAACGCGTGCTTCATACGCATTACTAATACGCATAATAACGTGTAAACAAAGATTCTTGAAAAAGGCCAGACTCAAATGACCCCTGGTGGACCGAATCAGCCACTGTTTTTAAAAGGTGGAAAGTGTCCACAGGGGAAGTGCTCCACATAGACAATGAATGGAGGCAAAAGACACCATAGTCAATGTAGCGAAGTTGAAACACTTTTGGTGTAAGTGGACGAGAAAAATAGCACTTTAGCGGTGCAAGTCCCCAACCCTCTAACCCGAACCCAACGGATTGAATGAAGCCGAGTGAACGCTGCCGCTGTTGTGCTGTGGAATGATCGTGTGGAGGGGGCCCAGGGTACCAACGACGGTAGCCTGGGCCTTTAACTTCGCGCCTGTCGTTTTTGGATTTGGCATGAATGGGATAAATGGGGGTTTCAAAGCTATGTCTTGTGAGACTGTGCGCTTGTGCAGGTCCGGCTGGATGACAAAATTCTAGAAACAAACAAACTTTTCTAAACCTAACCTGCCCGTGCCACAAGAGCAGCTTCCCCTCACCCAACATGCCATCCTAGGCTCCAGGGGGAGGAACATTTAAAGAGCATCTGGGCCAATCACCGGGCTGTATCATTTTGGCCAAGATCACACACAGGTGTGGCCACTCCCCTGATTATCTGACACTGAGGTGCCTCTTCCTTATATATATACGTTGTTTTGTCAGTCGTCCCCTTGTATGCCTCTGATGAAGCCACAAGAGTGGCGAAAAGTTGGGAAGTACTTTCAAATTGCTTTCGAGTCTTCATGATTTTACTGATTTTTTTTGACAAACAGGACACAAATCCTGCTTTTTGTTAAAACTTTTAATCCTTCCGAAAAAAAACTATTTACTCTCAAACTCCTTTTGGCACTCTGTTACACTTGACCTTTTAATACATAGGAAAAGACTGGGGCTTCAAAGCGGGTACAAAAACTCCTCAGACGACAGTGAATTCATTGCTTTTGCTGTCGGTGTGAAACTTAAGTTTTGAAGTACATTTGATTTTCTTATGGTTTAAAGCTGCATGTTACTCGCATGAGTGTGGAGTTTCCTTTTTTTAATTTTTAATTTATTTATTCATTCATTCTGATTTTCCTTTTATTCCGCATGTTACTCACATGAGTGTGACACGTGTGGAGCCCCCTCCTTTTTATTTTCTATTTATTGAGATTTCTCTTTTTTATCATTACTTCTTTTTCTTCATTTTTCCATCTTTGGAGTTTCTTGGCCAATGTGAGAGCCTCCAGTCTTGCTAATAGACACACAACGGACGGCCATTGTTTTGATATATATATGTTTTAGTTGGGAGCCGCAATCACTAAATTCCTTTTAAAACCTTTATTAAAAATCTAAGGTATTAAAAATGGAATAATAAGGAATACATCATTTTAAAACCTTTAAGAGCAGGTCTTGAAATTGGTTTTGGAATCTTTATTAAAATAAGGCTCCCAAAATGACAATGTGTTAATGGGGAAAATATCAGGAATTTGTTATCCCCCTCCCCTCTGTGTTTTTTGTTTTTTTTTGTTCTTTGTGCACGACTGCCTTTGGTATATAGACCATGGCCTTTAGAAGGTATAGACGGCATAAGGGACAGAGCGCTGTCCCAGTCCAAGACACCATGGTGCCTCTCGGAGACCAAACATCGGACGATAAATTGGAGAAACGCTATTTTAAACTGTTGCAAGCTGTCCATCATGCTGAAATTATTGAAAAACATCAATTGACTGGCGAATGCCCAATCGGAATGGTGAGACAGGTTACAAAACTGTCCTCCTTCATCAAACCCTCCTCTCCTAATGAGGAAACTCGGGAAAGAGTTAGGCAAAACACCAATCGATGGATGCAGGAAATGACCATCCTTAAACAACATTGTGACAGGGTGGTAGCACATGGTATTCGGGATCTCCCCCTGTTTAACCAACTAGCATTAGAGAAGGCTATTGCCTACGGCAAAGTGAGATATAGACATCGACTCACGACAACATCTATTGCAAGTTTAACGTCTCTGGTTGAGGAGTGGACAGATGCCTTGGAGACCGGATCCGAATCCTCTCTGAATTTGGTGAATGGGGGGGTGGGGGGGACTGGCCGCGGTTGGAGTCCAGGACCAGGCCGTGTAGTCACTTACCAACCGACCTTGGGCTTTGCCCCCGTCGGGCCAGCAACCCGCTTCCCATTTGGGCTGATGCACCTGAATGAGTCTAGCTCCTTTCTTGAGCTCTAATCTTAACCAGACCTCTTTCTCTGACCCTGACCTTAACCAGACCCCTTTCCTTGGCCCTAAACATAACCAGGCCCTCTTCCCTGGCCCTAAACCTAACCAGCCCCCCTTCCCTGGCCCTTTCCTCGGCCCTAACCCGACCCCTTTTCTTGGCCCTCTCCCTAGCCCTGGTCCGGCCTCTCTCCTTGGACCTGGCCACAACTCTAACCAGGCCTCTGTTCCTGACCCCAGTTCTGGCTCTGATCAGCGGCTGGTACTGGGTGAATGATCTTGGGCCGGAGTTGTGGCGGGGGGTGTTGGCTCTCGGGGGGGGGGGGGGGTTTGGTCGGGTTACTGGGGGGCCCTGGAGAGAGTGGGGACATCGGTCTGGGTAGATACCCGCAGCCCCATTCTTTACGAGTGGAGTTGAGCAAAGATGCTGTCCAAAACCATCATAGGCCTCGGTTTGACGCTTTAGGTATAGGGGGTCCAGTTTTCTTGCCCTTCTTTTGATCTAGGCACGATAGATGATTCAGCACCAGAGGTACAGCTTGACGAGAATACGGACGTTACACACATTGGAGCAGCTCCATCCAATGTGGTGGTATTCATGTCGGACTCCATCTCTTCCTCTTTGGGGGATGATGGCCCCATAAAGACAACAGGGGATGACCTGGAGGTCAGGGACAGTGATGAAAATGTGTCTCACTCAGAGGGGACCTCCCCTGTCCCATTGAATACACAGTCATCCCTCTCCTGGGGCAGTCTCCAAGATCCTCCGACTGGAACCAACCCGCCACCCAATGACCGCTAAAAAAATAAAACATTGGACATTGGAAGTGAGGGAGCCGGTCTTGATATTGGGGGAATCTAACTTGTCCAGAATTCCCTCTCATGGCTATCCAGTGGTCCAAATTGACAGCTTTCCTGAAGGCCAAATACACCATCTGAAGGGTGTTCTGGAGAAGTTGAAGCCCCATGCCTCCACTCAAAGTGGTGCTCTCGGTGGGTCTCAATAACTGCCTGAGAGAAAACATGTTTGAGACCGTCAAAAAACAGTCCAACAGCTGGTTGCTTTGACGCAAAGGGTTTTTCCCACTGCGCAGGTCTTTGTGCCTTTGATCCAGCACTCAAACAGACTCCCAAGCACTGATAGAGCAGACCAGTCTCTTTCCGGTGCAACAGTTTTGAACGTTGCATCTACTGGAGGCGCACCTCTTTAATGTAAGCCGTCATGACCCGGTGCATTGGACAGACAGGACGGCATCTGGTATCTTGGACTCATGGATGAGACGGCTAAACTAACAGTGGGGGGACTGACATCGCACACCCCCACACATTCTAATATACTTAATTTATCTCTCACTTATGAGTTGAATGAGGCAGAATACGCTCTTTTAGAGAAGGGCCTCTTTTTTTGTTCCGACGCCACTAAAGGTGGATAAAAATGAATTGAGGAGAGACCTACATGAATACCATAGACGTCTGAAATTATTGAACCATTTTAATCTAGAGCCATCTTAATAGACAAGGGCTCAAATATAGTTATTTTGGATCGTTCCCAGTATCTCAGAGGCCTGGAGAGAGCTAAACAACGCGTCTCATTACAGGCCCCTGATGCACTCGGTACAGCTGGATACAGAAGGACATCAGGAGAATTGTGGCCCGCTTGTACGAGGAAAAATACATCTCGGCCAAACAAAAGTACCATCTGTTTGGTCCGGATCTCCCCCGACCACAGAAGTTCTATCTCCTCCCTAAAATCCACAAGGACCCTAATACTTGGACGGTCCCACACGAGATTCCTCCTGGCCGACCAATTGTGTCGGATTACGGGAGTGAGTCATATGAAGTTGCAAAATTCATTGACTATTTTTAGAAACCCTTGTCTCATAAACATCCAAGCTATGTAAAGGATACGTATGAATTTGTTAATACAATCCAAACAATGCATATGCCACCTGGAGCACACTCAGTTGGGTCTCAAATCAATACGGCAGATCTTTGAAAAATATCCAGATGCAACCAGACCGGATGCGGACCTCCCGTCACTCTTGGAACAAAGCATGAGGATGTTCAGTTGGCCACAGGAGTACTCTTTAAAGCCTTGAGGGACAGAGGTTACAGCAGAACCTTTCTTCGGACGATTAAAGCGGAGGCGCAATGTGAACTTCTGAATAGATGGGATGATAGCACCAGAGTGGACAAAAATGAAAACATTGTCCCCCTGGTGACTTTTTTCTCCCCAGCCTCCGTCAAATTAAATACAGTTGCAAAAAACACTTTAAAAGCCTACAGGATGCTACAGACCTCTGACAGGATACCGAGTTACATCAGCATTTAAACGGAACAAAAATTTGAGTGACTTATTGGTGCACGCCTCTTTGAAAACAATAAACATATAAAAACAACTAAACAATGCACACTTCCGATCCATAAGCTACATCAATAACCGTTACATGGACTCAGGGGCTCCTGTTTGGCAGAGGTTCCAGCTGGAGTCCTCAAACCTGGTCTATGTAATCGAATGTAGTTTTTGCAAAAAAATATACGTAGGGCAGACAAAAAACCAACTGAAAGTCCGTCTGCAACAACATCTCAACCACGTGGATCAGCAGGATAAAGCAACAGAACTCTATGTGCATTTTAATTTACATGGGCGACAGAATCTGGTCGTTGCAGGCCTGGAGTCAGGAACAACTTGGTCGACAGCGCAGAGGATGGCAGCAGAAAGGCGTTGGATAAGGAAACTAAAAACCCAGGCGCCCAACGGATTGAATGAAGCCGAGTGAACGCTGCCGCTGTTGTGCTGTGGAATGATCATGTGGAGGGGGCCCAGGATACCATCGATGGTAGCCTGGGCCTTTGACTTCGAGCCTGTCATTTTTGGATTTGGCATGGATGGGATAAATGGGGTTTTCAAAGCTATGTCTTGTGAGCCTGTGCTCTTGTGCAGGTCCGGCTGGACGACAAAACTCTAAAACAAACAAACGTTTCTAACCCTAACCCGAACCCATTCTGGGTAACGGTGTACTTAGATAGCCGTAGCGACTTCCGTTGTAAACAAGCCATCGCTCGTCAAAACGGAGCTTTTATTGTTAGATTTTCTGAATTATCTCGATAATAAAGACGGTCCCTGTGTGTGTGTGTGTGTGTTGACTATACAGAAAACATAGTATTTATAGGTTTGTCACAACTAATGGACAATCAGTCGTCAAGTGCTGAATTCCATGATCGCATTCATCCCAGGTTGACTTTTTTTTTAAATACAACATTCTGACCAATTGTAAAAGCTCGCAGCGCCTGGTATTCCAAGTTAGTCTCCTGTACATGTACTAACCAGGCCCTTGCCTGCTTGGCTTCCAAGATCTGATGAGATTGGACTTTTTTTTTTTATCGTTATCAAAATTTCATATTTACATTTGTACAATATATACAGTGATAAAAAGATTGTGTAAGCACTTCATCGCGTACTCCAAACCGGCACCGAAATCATAAAATCATAAACACAGCAAAACATAAGGGTGAGTAGGCACGAGGCCCCTCACCAAATCATAAACTCAGGAAACATAATGGTGGACGTCTGTCCACCTCCCACCAAATCAAAACAAATCAATAAAACCTAACATCAGCAATTCATTCAAAATTAAATTTTAGTTCATCACCGTGTCCTCACAGTCCTCCTCACCATGTTCATAAACAGCTTCCAGACATCCGTTACATTATTTTTGTAGTGGGCCAGATTCCTCCTGAATTTGACGGCGTATCTCGCATGGCTCAGGACTAGGTTTAACAGATTGATGTTCTCCCCCTTCTTCTTCCCAGTCACTCCAAACAGCCACAACGCCTTCCACTCCATCTCCACCACATACCGTCCTCTCCAGCATCTGTCAATCATCTCCCTCATCCTCTCAAAATACCCCTGAAGCTCTCTGCATTCAACAAACTCATGCATACACGTTTCTACACTCACACTACACACATCACATTCTTTCTTCACATTCGCATCAAACCTACTAATTATTAAATTATTGAACACCCTCTTGTGACGTAAAAGAAAATCAGAATCCTCACATTCATGGCTGTTCCATTTCACCCTCAGGTTCTTCCATATTGTTTCCACCCTCACTTCGTTCACTACTCTCACCCACACTCTCTCCGCAGCCGGTCTCCTCACCTCATTGGCCCTCAAGCATTTATACACCATTCTCGTCTTGACATTCTCCAGCCTCACCCTCACCCACATACATCTCGATCTCTCCTTCTTCACACGCTCCAGCCTCCTCCTCAATCATTCTCACCCATTCGCACGGCATTCCACTCTTCATTCTCTCCATCACTCCTTCCGCCGTGCCCCGCCAAATCTCTCCCTCCCTTTCCCTCACCTCATCCACTATCACCTGTGCCCTCATGAACCCCGGTACATGTTCATAGACTATATCCCTGATCTTCCTAAACCCCGCCTTCCACATGACCCTGTTGTACATTGTGTTCCCCTTGTGTGTTATTTGTGGGTTAAAGAACAGTGGTTGCTCCCATACTTGCTTCACATTTGCACACTCATACTTCACAAACTCTCCCCATGCTGCCAGTACTTCCTTATAATACTCACTCACTCCATCCATCCTTGCCTTTTTCATCGCCATGTACACTCCACTCTCGCCGCACCCCCCGCATTTATTTATGGCCTCCCTTAGAAAAACCTTCCACCCGTGATCCCTACTCTTATCCAAGTATCTAATCACCGTTTTAACTCTCAGTGCCTTCACCTTATCCCGTAGATTAATCAGCTTCAATCCCCCGTCCTCATACTCGTTCTCCAGTACCTCTCTAGCTATCCTGACTCCCTTCCATCCCCACAGAAAATCTTTGACCAGCCCATCCGCCCCTCTCATCACCCTCTCCGGCACATCCAACACAGTCATCGCATACACAAATTTACTCAACGCATTCACAACAACCACTTTCCCCTCAGTTTCAACCCTCTCCTCTTCCAGAGCCCTAACGCTCTCCTAATGCTGTTTACTATCCCCTCGTACTGCATATCTCTCCCTACTCTATCTTCTATCCCTCGGTTGATCCCTAACACCCTGAAGTAATCCTTCCTCTCTATCAGCCCTATGTCCACCCTCCCTATCCTGTCTGCTCCTACATACATTATTTCTGACTTCTCAATATTGACCCTAGCCCCCGACGCCCTGCCATACAGTTCTACACTCCCCAGCACCTCTACCACGCGCTCCCTGTCCCTCACTGTAACCATTGTGTCGTCTGCATACTGGTACAATAAACTAATCTGTCCTCCTGGCACCTCTACACCCCTAATCTTGTCATTGTGCTGCATCAGCGCCACTAACGGTTCTGCCGACAATGCGTACAGCACAGCCGATAGCGGGCAGCCTTGCCTAACTGACCTCTTGTTAGGGATAAAGTCTCTAACATTGTGATATTAATTTACAAACGCATCGAAATGAATCAGGCAGAAGCACGGATCTTTTTTCTCTTGCACAGCCAAGACCGGGTGGTCTGGCGCGCTCCTCAAAACCAACTCCGTTCCGCTTTCCGGAACTGTTTATTTATCACCTTCGTAGCTCCACCTCTTGACCCAGTGACATCACAATACCTTTAGGGCGCAAACATCGCTGCCCACCAGATGGGACTGTTCTTTACCTAACAGTTACATTAAACAATATGAAAATAAGCAAAATAACTCTAACAGTCCCTCCTGTATTTTCATTGTAAAACTGTAACATTCTTCTGGTCTCTACAAAACATTCAGTGTTAACTAAACATGCTTGAACTAAACTATCAGAAAACAATCACAGAACAAAATCAATACAATCAAGATCAATACCTGAGTTATTACATTCAAGATCTGAGTTCTTACATTCAAGATCTGACCTGAATCAGGGAGGAAGGCGAAAAACCCGTAGTTTGCAGATTCCATCTTCATATAGCATACATCTTTCAAACGGGAAAATTCCTTCCACAATCCAGCTGCACCTGCGATTATCTTAACGACCCCCAATTCAGGCATTTTAACAATCCTCCTAATACAATGTCAAACATCTCATTCATAGTCAACAAGGAAAACAAACATGAAAAAACATAAAATCCAATCAGTACAAAAACAAACAACATTCATTTCCACAATCTAAATGTTACTGTCAAACCCTTTATTCACAAATCCTACGTTAGCGCATTACGGATATTTCTCCTAGTTTGAATTACTTTAATATTTTACCAGCATTATCTTTTCTATACTGTAATTTGAAAACAGTGACATGATTATTTTATCTTTATTGCTCCAAAGTTTTAACACATCTGGAACATTCTGAACTCTAAATTAAATTATTACAATGTCTATATCATGGATGGAGAACATGACTAATAGTTGAATAACTTTTACTGTCACTCTAATTTTGCTACATTTACTTACTCTAATGTTAACAATATCAAAAGTCATATGCCTATAAACCTTTATGTTGTTGTAGACTTATTACTTCTATTTTAGTATAATTGTTAACCTATCTTTCTATTAATTTCATGCCTATTGGAATATCAAATAGCAATGGTTTAGTTAAATTTAGTTTATGAATTTAAATCTACATCCTGCTCATTAGTGTTATTTGATCTATTTTAGGATTCTAATTGCATCGTACGCTTCTCCACTTAATCATAAATTTCTGACAGTTGCAATTAATATAGCATAACGATACCAGGTGTTGGTTAACTACTCCTATGAAACTCTCCTAATCTGCATAGATTACTTTATGACGTTCTTCTAGTCACACATCCCTAGACAAACATTCAAACAATTTACACTTTGGGAAATGCAAACTGTTCTCGGTGTTAAGTCAGTCTCGTTGTTGTCGTTCCTTGTCCATCAGCAAATCTTCTTGAAAGTGATTCAGCTTCACTGTCAGTGTTCTTGTCCTGCGTTACACTGTGAGGGTCTCTTCCTCACGGATCTTAAAATGAGTGTGATTCAATCTCTCACCACCTCTCTCTTATCAGACTTCCTGTCTGTATCTCTGGATCAGTTTGGCAGGAGACGTTTCCTTCTGCAGTGCAACGGATGGATTCAGGAGGAACTCTGGATGTTCCCGTCTCGTTGGTGTCGTCAGCATGACCCTGAGTGGTCCTCCGTTCCTCGGTCCGGACCGTCTGCTGCTTCCTGATGGTTTCCATGAAGACGCCGACACCAAACACGCTCTGTAGATTCGCCCTCCTGTCGGGACAAAGAAAAACTTCGGCAGATCATTTGCTCTCTGGACATCGTTCAGAAAAAGTGTGCTTCATCTATTCACTCAACGCTTCCTCTTCACCAAATCGATGTACTGCATCCATGGCTTTTGGTCTCTTCCGTGCATTGGCCAAACCTCATTTTAGCCTTCTCTACACTAGCCTAGCACTCTGATATACAGTGACATCTGATCTGCGTGTTGTTTCACATCTTACCACCTGATTCACAAAATCATTACCGTTATAACTAGTTATTATGGCTACTGGAACAGGATTTAGTGATTCTACACACATATACAGCAAACAATTTTTTTTTTAGTATTATTTTTATTCTTCCAGAGTAATTATTGATTTAATTACTGCTGTGCAATCCCTCCTGTTTGAACTATGAACGTAGTCCATGGTTCAAACTTGCTTCCATTAGTAAATCTAGTCTACTCTATCAGCATTAGTCTAACTTGTTTAATACAATGTCTCAAAATAATTCCTACTCTTACGTCACATTCACAACATATTATATACATCACTCAATTTGGGATGAAATAAGTTCAAAAGAGTTTCCATGTGCCTCTCACCCTATGCTTGTCTGAGATGCTCCTGTTGAGGGTGCCATGCGTTGGCTGGAAGGTTCATCGCCTCCAGTCCGTCAGGCTTCTCCTCTGCTGTTACTTGTCTGAGATGTTCCTTCGACCGTACAGCGCTTCCGTTGGCTGTCGTTTCTGCATCACAGCTTAGCAGTCTCTCCTGGTGTTCCTGGAGCTGCTATCTGCATTCGCAACTCAGAACAAAACACATTTCTTTATTGACACACGATAAAATCTTTGAACCTCTTCCTTCCTTCATTTCACGTTTCACTATTGAGAACCCATATGTTGACTGAGAGATTATCTGCTCCCAGTCCAGTCCGGGACCCTCCTGCTATGGTAGAAAAAGCAATAGCATTAAATTTACATGTTATATTCACAAATGTCAAGTCCCCAATTCACATCTGAATTGATTCAAGTCTGTCTCTAGTCGTCTCATCTTCCTTCAGTCTGAAGTCAGTCTTTAAACTCCGTCAATAGTTGTGATCTGTCTTACAGTCAAAAGTCTTTTTTACAGTGCGTGTGTTTGTGCAATTACCTGTCCGCCGTTGAATCAGCATCCATTATTTTAGATTTTATTTAGATAATCTAATTAAACTGTCTGTCTTTGATGACTCCCTGTGGCTCGCATTCCACAGAGTCATAAAGTGGGGGAATGATCTGGTACATCCCCATTCCTGTGTTTAGCTAAGCAAATGGTGGGGGACGAGTAGCTTCAAACGTGTCCCAAGACTGAGCAGACTTGAGAGGGCCCGTCTCATCTCCACTCAGCCATAAAAAGACAGGCATTCAGTCAGTCGTCCTCCTTGAACCCACCATTTTGTGATTTTACCTCCACTATGCTGATCTGGGATTTTCCTAAAAGGCATTAGATATTTTATTTTTAATTCTGTGCAAGCACTTTGATCTTGTCTTGGTCATCATCCTGGCGCTGTGGCCTGCCTGTGGCCTCCATGCAGTGCCATCCGATGCCATGTGGCATGTCTTTGTCTCTTGTCTGTCTTCACCATCCAGCATTCCTTTGTCTCCTCTTTTTTCTTCTCCTCAGCTTCATCTTCTTACATCTCCTTCAACCTTCTTTGTCTTCCAAAACTTTCTCAAACAAAAGGTGTCTCCAGAAAGATTTGCATAACAATGGCTGTGCCGTAGAGTCAGCTACGCTCTCACAGCACAGGCATGGTTCTGTCATGCTAATTTGGAATTCACAAAGACTTTTCCTGCTTAAACCTCCATTTTGTAGTTGTCCTGGCCTCCATCTTGGAGGTGCCATGTGGTCTTTTTCTCCATGCTGCTCCTTTGTCTCTTCTGAAACGCTCAGAACAATCTTTACACATCATATTTCTTACGTTACATTTCCAACACTTACCACATTCTGGTTTCTTTTCCTCAACTTAGCTGTTCTTCCACACATTCTCAATACTTTCCGTATACTCACCGGTTCCTGCTTCTTCCTTCTGACGTTCTTCTCCACTCCATCCAAGCGACCTTCTCAATCCTTCTTAAATCTCCTCCATCATTAAACATCCTCTCGTACTTTCATTACCAAAACATCACTTTTTCCTTCTTCTCTGCTAGAAATAATCTACTTACAAACAATCTACCTTCCTAGATGTTTATCTTCAACTGGGAAAGTTATCCCCCTTGCACGAATGTCCAGTCGAGGCCTGCAGAACTCACTGAGACATTCTGCAATCCAAGTTATCCTGTTGCTTACGATTTTTATTTTAGTTTTTTATAGCATGCCGTTTTATGTTACGGTTCCCCATGTGCTCCTCTGCTTAAAAGCATTCAAGCATCCATACATCCATACATACACCCACGTTACTTGTCGTTACACTCATGGCCAAATTACATTTTAGCACCCTACTTCACGGGTGGCAAGGTCTATTATTCGTCTTAATAGCCTACAGCCTGCTCTTGGAGCAAACCCAATTAAAGAATCCCTTTAAATTCTCGGCCTTATTACCGTTGTTGTGATAATAACCGGAAAACAGCTCGCACTTGGAGCAAACCCAATTAAAGAATCCCTTTAAATTCTCGGCCTTATTACCGTTGTTGTGATAATAACCGGATCCCAGGCAACGTTTAAAACGGAGCCCGCGCACGCATCGACATACGTGCTTCGCAACAGACAAAAACGCTCGCCGCGCGCGACCTCCATTCTCACTCGTTCACACACATAAACATCTTAAATCCTTACTTACCTTCGTCCATCGATGCGTATTTCCCGCTGTTCCTCCGTCACACGGATTTCCCGTCGGACCGAAACGTGAATGGGGCCTTCTCCGAGGACCCGCTGCGTTGTCGACTCACCATCGCCATGCCTGCGCAAAAACCGCGTGCGTCCGCACTCCTGCCGCACGTTCCGGACCGTGGATTCACGTGATATTGGATTCGCGGCTCGAGGACCAATAAATGTTAGGGATAAAGTCTCTAACATTGTGATATTAAATTTTAAACGCATCGAAATGAAGCAGGCAGAGGCACGGATGCTTTCTCTCTGACGCAGCCAAGACCGGGTGGTCTGGCGCGCTCCTCCAAACCAACTCCGTTCCGCTTTCCGGAACTGTTTATTTATCACCTTCGTAGCTCCACCTCTTGACCCAGTGACATCACAATACCTTTAGGGCGCAAACATCGCTGCCCACCAGATGGGACTGTTCTTTACCTAACAGTTACATTAAACAATATGAAAATAAGCAAAATAACTCTAACACCTCTCCAACCTAAATGTGCTTGTGACTATACCGTTAATCTTCACACCGCTCACTGCCCTGTCATACATCCTCCTTATCCATCCTATCATCCTATGCCCAACGCCTACTCTATCTAGCACCCTGTACAAATATGTGTGATCTACTCTATCAAATGCTTTGTTCAGATCTAAACTCAATATTATCCCTCCTTTGTCCCTCTTCATGTAGTCTATGGTGTCCCTGATGCTGCTGATCGTGTCTGCCATATCCCTACCCGGTATGCTATATGCCTGTGTGCTCCCCACCACTGTCCCTATCACCTCCTTTATCCTGCTCGCTAGAACCCTCGATAATATCTTGTAATCCCCATTTAACATGCTGAGTTGCCTGTAGTTCTCTAACCTGTCCCTACTCCCTTTCTTATAAATGATCGTCATTAGCCCTACCCTGTCGTCATACTTGGTGGCATCTCTCCCTGCTCTTCTATCCTCCTGAACAATCTATCTAGCACTGGCACTAATTCCTCCCTGAATTCTACATAAAATTCCCCTATTATTCCATCTATCCCTGGACTCTTATTCCTCCCCAAACCTGCTATCGCTGCCTCTATCTCTCCTGTCCCTATCTCTCCCTCACACAATTCCCTATGATCTTCACTCAGCCTAACCTTCACCTGCTCCCGTACCTGTTCCATGCTTGCCTCATCTGCCTCTTCTTTCCTGAACAATTCCCTATAAAATTCCTCAACCCTTTCAGCTATCCCTACAAAGTCTGTTATTTACTCCCCGTCCTTTCCCTCAACCTGTTCTATGTAATTTCTCTTCTGTCTCGTCCTTTCCATCCAAGTACCCTGTTGCCCTCTCTCCCTCAATTATGTGTTTCGCCCTACTCCTTACCATGGCTCCCAAACATTTCCTCCGTTCCATCTCCTTCAGTTCACTTTTAATCCTCACATACTCCCCTACATCTCGCCCTATCTCTGTCTGCTCTCTCCATCTCCCTAATCAGTTCGTCCTTTAATCTCCTTTTCCTCCCTCTCGCTAGCCTGTTCTTATCCCTGTTATAACCAATGCTGATCTTCTTTATCTCCTCCTTCAGTCTCTCCCACCACCTCCCCACATCCTCCTCATACATCTTCTCACCCTTTCTCAATCGTATACAATCTCTCACACGCTCCTTATACTTTTCATCCTTCAACATCATTCCATTCATACACCAGACTCCTCCCCCTCTCCTCCCACGTCCCCGCCCCAAGCTAAAACCCAACACCATGTGATCGCTCAGTGCATTCATTTTATACTCAATTTTCCTGATTTCCTCTTCTATGCTCCTTGTGCACAGTACAAAGTCTATCCTGCTCTGCCTCAACCCACCTTTCACCACCTGTGCCTTCGAAAACTCCCTCCCCTTCGGGTTCCTCTCCCTCCACACATCAACCAGATCATTCACTCTCATCACTTCATTCAGCACACCTCTCGTGGAATCACTCTTGAATTCTGCACTCGCACACGCATTCAGTCTCCCCCTCCACACATTACATCACCCACAATCATACAATTATCTCCACACATCCCTCCCAGCCTCTCAAAAAAAGCCCTCCTCACTTTCTCCTCATTCGGCACGTACACATTCACCAGACGCCTGACGTCCTTCATGTTGTCCTCGCCGCTGTCCGTTACTTCTGAAGCCTCAGTGTGACCGGCCCCTTCCTTGTCCTGTGGGGTGGACCTCGCACTCATCGGTGTCCTCCTCCCCACTCCTCCGGCTTTCACACCGCTGCGCCGCTCCTCCGTCTCCAGCGCGCCATCGCGCTCCGCGCCCTCAACTGCTCCGCCGTCTGCTCCTTCCCCATTCTCCGCTCCTCCATCTCCGCCTCCTCTTCTCCCTCTCTCCTCTCCTCTGCTCCTCCGTCCGTCCGCTCCCGCCGCCTTCTCCGTCCGTCCAGCCCCCTCGCGTTGCCGCTCCTCCACTCGCTCCGCCGCCTTCTCCGTCTCCGCTCACGTCTCCTTCCTCCTCCATCGGCTCCATTCCTACTCCTTCGTCGCTCTCCCCTGCCGAATGCTCCTCCGCGCTTCCTTTCTCCGCGTCTCTTTTTTCTTTCTCTCCCTCTCGCCGCCCCCTCTCCTCGCCACGGTCCCGTGCGTAATGTCCGTTCTGGGGGCAGTCCCTGAAGATGTGCCCCGGCTTGATGCAAAGTCTGCACACCCGTGTCTGTCGGTCGTGTATCACCCTGAAGTGCTCTGTGCCCCCCCGCGTGTTGAATTTGTAGAATACGGCAGCGATCTCACTTCCTCGGTGAACCTGACCTGGAGGAAGAGTGTGCCGTCCACCACCTCTGTTCCCGGTCACATCCTCCGCTTGATCGCGGACACCGGCTTCACCCCCCACTCCGTCAGCTTGTCCCGTATTTGCTGGTCCGTGACGTACACCGGTAGGTTCAGAAAGGACACCACCATCTCGCTGCTGTTGATCTCCTGTCCCGTCACCGTCGTGCTGCCGCACATGATCCCATCCATTAAACAGTTCTTCCCCTCCAC
The DNA here is from genome assembly GCF_040956055.1 of Brachionichthys hirsutus. Lineage (NCBI taxonomy): Eukaryota > Metazoa > Chordata > Actinopteri > Lophiiformes > Brachionichthyidae > Brachionichthys > Brachionichthys hirsutus. Next base: position 16,912,340 of record NC_090899.1, on the reverse strand, counting down.
CGTCGCCATCGTGAGCTCAAACCTTTCAGGCCCCCTCTGCCGACACCTCGCACTCACTGCTCACTGTCTTCAGTAAGTCCATCACCGTGACACCCTCCTCTCCCTCCACAATCACGAGCACCGTCAGTTCTCTGTGAAATCGCTCCTCACCAGCTGTTTGTCCATTACGCGTGCTATTGTCTGCGTTTCGGTTCTCACCCATGTTTCAGTCCGTGTTGTAACCTCCCCTAACACCAGCTGGTGCCAGGGGGGGCGAAAACAAAAAAATCCGCTGTAAATCCAGAAAAGTGCGCCAAAAATGAGGAAACTCAGGTGACCCAGCGCCCCGTCACTCCGCTCGCTCGCACACACTCACACCCCCTATGCTGCGCATGCGCACTCGGGCATTCTCAGCCAGGTATGGCCGTGAGCTGGAGGACTATACAGAAAACATAGTATTTATAGATTTGTCACAATTTTCACAACTTCTGCAAGAAATACGACTTTATTTGACCAGACAACTAGTGTACAATCAGTCGTCAAGTGCTGAATTCCATGATCGCATTCATTCCAGGTTGATTTGTTTTTCAAATACAAAATTCTGACTAATTGTAAAAGCTCACGGGACCTGGTATTCCAAGTGAGTCTCCTGTACATGTACTAACCAGGCCCTTGCCTGATTGGTTTCCAAGGTCTGATGAGATTGGGCATTCTCAGCCAGGTATGGCCGTGAGCTGGAGGACTATACATAAAACATAGTATTTATAGATATAGCTCTCCGTCCGGGACCCCCATGGAGCCAACCCAGAAACCTCCGTGATCCCGCCTCGCAAAGCGCTTGGGGTCCGAGGCCGGAGGAGGGCGCGTGAGAGAGGACCCCGCCTCGCAAAGCGCTCTCCGTCCGGGACCTCCATGGAGCCAAAGCGCTCTCCGTCCGGGACTCCCATGGAACCAACCCGCTGTCCGAAAGAGCCGCTCAGGGTCCGAGGCCGGAGGAGGGCACGTCAGAGAGGACCCCGCCTCGCAAAGCGCTCTCCGTCCGGGACCCCCATGGAGCCAACCCAGAAACCTCCGTGATCCCGCCTCGCAAAGCGCTTGGGGTCCGAGGCCGGAGGAGGGCGCGTGAGAGAGGACCCCGCCTCGCAAAGCGCTCTCCGTCCGGGACCTCCATGGAGCCAAAGCGCTCTCCGTCCGGGACTCCCATGGAACCAACCCGCTGTCCGAAAGAGCCGCTCAGGGTCCGAGGCCGGAGGAGGGCACGTCAGAGAGGACCCCGCCTCGCAAAGCGCTCTCCGTCCGGGACCCCCATGGAGCCAACCCAGAAACCTCCTTGATCCGGTGGCCCCCAGCCATCGTCAGTGGTCTGCAACCATCAATCAACATTCACATTGTAAATTCTGATTTGGTGGATCTGTCATCATTCGCTCTCTGTCCGTGACCCCCATGGAGCCAACCCGCTGTCCGAAGGAGCCGCTCGGGGTCCGAGGCCGGAGGAGAGCGCGTCGGGAAAAACCTCCGACATTGCATGTCCTTTAGTCAGCATCTGCCAGCAGAAGCTTGTTCTGACAGTTTCAACTAGTTTGCAGGTCATTTTTCTTCTTTCAGTCTGAACACTGCAGTAACATGTCCTTTTGTCAGCATCTGCCAGAAGAAGCTTGTTCTGACAGTCTCAACTTGTTTTGAGGTCATTTGGCTGATTTCAGTCTGAAAAATGCAGTAGCATGTCTTTTTGTCAGGCTCTGCCAGAAGAAGGTTGTTCTGACAGTTTCAACTTGTTTGCAGGTCATTTTTCTTCTTTCAGTCTGAACACTGCAGTAACATGTCCTTTTGTCAGCATCTGCTGGAAGAAGCTCGTTCTGACAGTTTCAACTTGTTTTGATGTCATGTTTCTTCTTTCAGTCTGAACACTGCAGTAACATGTCCTTTTGTCAGCATCTGCTGGAAGAAGCGCGTTCTGACAGTTTCAACTTGTTTTGAGGTCATATTTCTTCTTTCAGTCTGAAAAATGCAGCAGCATGTTCTTTAGTCAGCATCTGCCAGAAGAAGCTTGTTCTGACAGTTTCAACTTGTTTTCAGGTCATTTTACTGATTTCAGTCTGAACACTGCAGTAACATCTTCTGACAGAGGAAGACTCTGCCAGTAGATTTTGATTTTAACAGAGAGACAGTCCGCCTCCGTGGTGCGAGCGGGCAGCAAAACAACAACAAACGGAATGGATCGAGTTTACGCCACCGACCTTAAAAACAGACGAGGACGAATCGTAAAAATGAAAAAGTAATTCGTTACACTACTCGTTACTGGTAAAAAGTAATATTATTTAAGTTACTAGTTAGTTTCCCAACGCTGTGTATAATTTCCAAAAATCACACAGAAGGTCTCTCGCCAAGCGCATCCGGCCAGACAGCGTCTCCTGTCCGTCTGGAAAACTCTTCAGTCATAAAAAAATAAATAAAAAAATTAATAAAATTTTTTTTTTTTAATAAATAAATTTAAAAATAAATAAATAAACAATTAATTTAAAGTTATATTGCACCAGATCAGAACAGACAGTTGTCTCACTTTACAGGTATAGGCAGCCCTTCTGCAAGAGGAGAAGGTTGTTCTGTCAGTTTCAACTTGTTTTCAGGTCATTTTACTTCTTTCAGTCTGAACACTGCAGTAGCATGTCCTTTTGTCAGCATCTGCTGGAAGAAGCTCATTCTGACAGTTTCAACTTGTTTTGATGTCATTTTTCTTCTTTCAGTCTGAAAAATGCAGTAGCATGTCCTTTAGTCAGCATCTACCAGAAGAAGCTTGTTCTGACAGTTTCAATTTGTTTACAGGTCATTTTATTGATTTAAGTCTGAAAACTACAGAAGCATGTCCTTTAGTCAGCATCTGCCAGAAGAAGCTTGTTCTGACAGTTTCAACTCTACCTGTGTCTTCCTCGATGTCAAAAGACGTCACCATGGGGATAGCCGGGTGGGATGCTCTGAGATTGGCCAGTCTTCTCAGGACCACCTTCCTCTTCACAGCATCCAAAAGCTCCAGCTGTTCATGCACAGGGAGCTCTCTGTGCCTCGTCAGGTGGATGTCAAGGCGTGAAGTCACCAGAAGACAAACTTGTATGGGGCACGGCTCCTTTCGCACGTTCACGGACAAACTGGCGAGCCGCACCAGGTGATTTCGCTCCTGGCGATTCAAGATTCTATGCTTCACCCTCAGATGCTGATTCATTAAACAGATTTGCGCTTGGCAAATGGGACATGGAGTAAACATTGTCTCTGAGGGAAGGAAAAAGGCAAAGTGTGAATGGGCATCATAAACAAAGATATAGGACAGGTCAAACTATTTAACTTTGAGATCGGTATATCATGCACAAAAGGTAAGTAAAATAAGTTAAAGACGTGTGTGTGTGAGTGGAACACACAGCCTAATACAGTGTGTGTCCCCCATCATGGCCTGCTCTAAAGAATGAGCTCTCCCTGTTACAGAAGATACTAAAACAAATCAATAATCCCCAGGCAAAAAAAAGAAAACATTTATATCAGAATTTAACCTTTCCCATATCCCTTGCTTGTAATTTTATGTTGTATTTTCATGTATATATTTTTTTATTTTGCTTCTTGTGTTTATTTATTTTCCTGCTAATTTCTTTCCTTCCTTTTGGAACATATTGGTGATGTCTCACTGTTATCATTTTCCGAGGTCAAGATAGAAGGAAATCTATTGTTTTGTATCTTTTCAGTGAGTTTGTACTGGTGAGTTTTCTTAAGTTTATAATAAAAAAAAGAAAAGTGAAACTTACCTTTTACGATGTCCAAGTTGAAATAGAAACCTAATGCCACACTTTTTTGAATTGCAATATAGGCCAGCAAGCAACCTAAGCGGTCATTACTCGCGTTATAGGTGTAGTGGCGCATAATTAAGCCCGGAAAAGTTTTTTAAAAAAACGAACTCCAACAAAGCCTAATAGTGTGTATTGTTAAGACAGAAAGAATGGTCAATGCCCTGCAAGTAAAACTTACCTTTTACGATGTCCAAGTTGAACGAGTAAGGCCAGCTATAGCGCACTACACGACTATTACGCGTGATATAGTGGCGCCTAATTAAGCCCATAAGTAATAAGATAAACACGTGACTAAGCATCCCCCTGACACGCATCCCTCCTATCAGGGGGATGCGCGCAATTCTTCAACCAATCAGAGCAGCCCTCAACTTTACCTTGTTAATTAAGCGACAGGATTCCATTTTGAGGAGTGGAGTGTCGCGGACGGAGTGTTGGAGTGGAGAGAAGCGCACTACAGCGAATAAAGTCAAATCTTTATATCTCACGATATTTTTGCATAATTTCTTCAAAGATGGAAGAGACTCAAGAACCCAATTTGCTTCAGGTAAGTTCATTACTGTTAATTACTGTTTTATGACGTCAGCGTTACTAAACTGCACTTTAAGAAAAAAAGTAATACACGCTACTGTTAGACTGTACTTGTACGGTAATACATGCTACTGTTTGACTGCACTTGTACTGTAATACAAGCTACTGTGTGACTGTACTTGTACTGTAATACACGCTACTGTGTGACTGTACTTGTACTGTAATACGCGCTACTGTGTGACTGTACTTGTACTGTAATACACGCTACTGTGTGACTGTACTTGTACTGTAATACACGCTACTGCGTGACTGTACTTGTACTGTAATACATGCTACCGTGTGACTGTACTTGTACTGTAATACACGCTACTGTTTTACAATTATCTACTACTGGACTTGGGAGAGCATTCATTTATTTGGTCCATGTGGAGGTGGAGCTGAAGGGCTCCGACTCGGAGGAGGAGGGCTCAGAGGAGGAGGTGGAGCAGGCGCGCTCCGAATCAGAGGAGGAGAGCTCCGAATCAGAGGCGGGCTCTGACTCAGAGTCAGAGGACTGGGACGAGGCGGGGCAGGAGAGCTCCGACTCGGTCGAGGAGGTGGAGGTGGAGTCGGAGCTGGAAACGGCGGGGAAGAAGGGCTCCGCTGTAAATACTCTCCCACAGAGATATGTGAAGGGGGAACATGAGTGTCCCATTTGTCACATTTCTTATGCTGATGTTATGCAGCACCTGAGAGGAACGGAGAGAGTCAGAAATGACATCGAGCTGCTTCTTTTGAGCCAGCTTGCCCATCGTCAGTAAGTATTACCCTGTGATGTATAAGCCTACAATCGATTTTTACAAATGTGTTTTATTGCATTTACACAATTCTTGCATGCATTTCCTTCCACTGAATAAAGTACTTCTAAATTTACAGTTTCAAAGCAAGCCTGGACTGTCCCGAAAAGGATTGTGGCGCCAAAAGAATAAAAAGGCTGGACAACCACTTGAAACGGGTCCACAACATGGAGGTAAGGATTAGAACTTGGTCTCTCTGTGTTGAGTCGTGTCTAGACATTCGAGCATGATGCCAAATGGGGTGCACGATTTCAAAGTTTGTCAGGCAGAATGAAATGACTAAATCAATGAGCAATCTTTCACTTTTGCAGAAGTCTGAAATTGCGTGCCGCGTGAAATCTGCCAAGGACGCGGTTACGACTCGGGAGCTGGCCCTCCTACGTGCGTCAAAGCCGAATCCACCAATGGTGTCTCACATTGACATTGACCGGGTGGATGAAGGCACAATTCAGCAAGGTGTGAGGAAGTTGATGGAGGGCACACCAGCTGTACTACGCACACCAGACGCGCGAAGCCCTCCCTCGACCAGCCGGGCTCGCTTGGAGAGGAAAAGGTCAGCGGATCAGGCCGAAACGCCCTCGACCAGCCGGGCTCGCTTGGAGAGGAAAAGGTCAGCGGATCAGGCCGAAACGCCCTCGACCAGCCGGGCTCGCTTGGAGAGGAAAAGGTCAGCGGATCAGGCCGAAACGCCCTCGACCAGCCGGGCTCGCTTGGAGAGGAAAAGGTCAGCGGACCAGGCCGAAACGCCCTCGACCAGCCGGGCTCGCTTGGAGAGGAAAAGGTCAGCGGACCAGGCCGAAACGCCCTCGACCAGCCGGGCTCGCTTGGAGAGGGAAAGGTCAGCGGACCAGGCCGAAACGCCCTCGACCAGCCGGGCTCCCTGTGGCCCACGCAGAGGCCTCCCACAGGCTGGGCAAGGGACAAGGCGGTCCTTAGAAAGGACGTCTGCACCTGGGTGCGACAAGTGTGCCTTACTGGCTGCCGAGCTGCAGGTAACAAAGTCCCTCCTGGAGCAGGAGAGGAGTAGGAATGAGGAGCAATTCCACTCAACCAAAATTCAAACATCTGTGAGTATTGCGTTCTTGCTCTGGTGTACATCTTAAATGTTGTCAGTTTTATATATGCATTTTTGGGTTATTTCCTCCCCCAGATAAAGAAATACCAGCGCAGACGACGGGCTGTCTCCCCCAGCAAAGCTTCTGGCTACGGTGACAAAACCCTCATGTTGTAATCGCAGTATTAGAATTGAACTTGAAGGATAGACATGTGTTATTAATTGGTGGTCCAATGTCAAACGTTTAGGAATGAAGACTGTGCTAAACATTCTTTCCTCTTCAGTGACTTTGGTGGAGGAATTCAGGGAGCACACAGCGGGCGTGAATCCCTCCAAGAAAGGTGCAGAAAATGCAAGACAGACGGCAAATCACGTGATTGCTTTTCTGATTTTCATGGGGGACACTATAACACCCAACATCAATCTGCTGTTCCTGGCCGACCACTCCAGAGTCCGTCAGTAAGTGTCGCACTGTAAGAGAAGCGTCAATGTTACGGTCGGGTAGACGGCATGACTATTTGTTTCTGTTCTCTTTCAAGCTTTATTCTAGATCTCCAGAAAAGGCAATTTAAGCCCACAACCCAGAGGATGTTGTATTGGCAATAGAATAATTGCTAAGCATAATGACAATTATATAATTGATAATTGCAAAAGCAATCAAGTAATCATTAAGTGGAGATTAAACAATGTTAAGTAACTGATCTACAGGGACGGTTAGTCGGACAATAACTGTCTGCAGAGGTTCCCATTCACGCTTCACCGAAAGGCCTTCGTGTGCGGCGGAGTTTTCGTGATAAACAGTTCTGGACTGCGTCTCCGTGTTTGACACTTAGTCTCCGTGTCTGACACTTAGAAATTATGACTTCCTCCCACATTGTTACTTAGAATTTCCCTTGTATAAACACCTGCCTGCTGTTCCAAGAACCAAAGAATGTGTGCCTATATAAGCGAGATGTGCTCACTGCCCTTGGCTTCAGTCGGACAACCGGTGCTCTGCTTGTATGACTGAAGCCCCAAGGCCTTGGTAAAATAATTAAAGACCAATCTTACATAATCATGTGTCTTTATTATACAATTATTCAAAGTAACAGAAAACTGCCAACACAACTTGGTGTCAGAAGTGGGATTCCCTGGCTGGTCGCCGGAGTCTGGGTGAACAGTGAAGGCCGCCAGATCTGTAGCAGATCTGCCTCTGAGTCCGATCAGTGTTACGGGGAGAGGACTGTTCACGCTGACTTCTGGTCGTCACCACGGGTCTAAATAAAAGAAAAAGGAAGCCTCCAACGATTTACTGGTAAGAAAAATTTAATGTTTACACTTGTTAACTGCTTTCCATTTTTCCTCATAATAATTGCTAGGGTATTGATGTCCAGACGAGACGCCGGTGTTTCAGGACTCCAAGTGATAAGTCCCCCGGGGCCTCTGAGTGAGAAAGGGGAAACGTTAGCAAGATCGCTACGCACACAAAGTGGTAGCTGGATGTTAGAGGCACAGCTCGCCCGAGGTATTCTGATTAGGTACTGAATATCTGGCCGAGGCAACCGCCGGAGACGGGATCTTCAGGCGGCAGACAAATGAAGGATTCTGATGATCAGGTGGTCTGGACATCACCAATAATGTCGACATGCAAAGGAAATACGGTAAGGAAAGTGCTAACTGTTTCCCACATTTTGTATCTCGGTATGGCTTCCCGAACACTGGGAGCCTGAGTAGTTGCCAGCTGGCCGTTTTAAGAAGTAAGGTTGACCTGGAGAAAACTGTACTACTCCAGAGGAATTCAGTAAAGACTGCTGAATTAGCTGCATGGGAGGAACGTAATAAATGCCTTAAGATGTGGGAGACAGAGAGCCGCCTCCGTACTGAAAAAGGGAAACCAAAGGAAACATGGAAAGCAGAAATTAAAGTGAATGATCAGGTAGCCAGTATAACCGAGGTAACCCCTAATCAAATCAATCTCGATTTTAAACCTGCAGTCTCCGTTCCCCCACCTTGTTCTAATAACAATCCCTTTCTTCCTCTCCTCTCTTCTCATCTCTATCTGAGTTTGGCACTCGCGGGTCCCTCTGGACCGGCACCGATGGAGGACTGGGCCCCACCTCCGCGCCACCAAAGGCCGACAGCACCTCCGTCCACGGCTGCTCCACCGCCCCGTCTGCATCCTCCACCTGGTCTGCGACCCCCCCCCCCCCCCTTCAAGCCTACGTTCACACCAGTCTCATCGGGAGATGGGCTAATAATAGACTGACTCCTTGCGTGTGTGCGTCACGCCAAACATGCTGAAGCACAAGAAACTGAAGAAAAAAAAGAAGAAAAAAGACAGGGGGGAGCTGCATCTGCTTTGACCACACTGGATGTCCTGCAGTCGTCTAACGCTACACTGACCACCATGCTCCAGACCAACATGCCTCCTTCAAGGGGACGCGGACCCCGGAGGGGCCCTCCTTTCAGTGATAACAGAAAGAGGGACTTCACCCCTTTTCCCCCTCCGGCCCATGGCTCTGATGTCTGCTTCCTCTGTGGAAACTTGGACACTGGGCTGCTGACTGCCCCCAACAACGGTGGAATGAAAGGCGGAATGGTCGCCAATGGTTCCGAGGTGATGGTTTAGGCCGTGGTGGACGTGGGGGTGGCCCGGGCTCCTTCGCTGCTGGCTCCGACTGACTGACCGTCGAACAGCCCTCGGACAGTGAGATGCACACACACACACACACATTAGCATTGCCGGTTAAACCACAGGCACCTGCGAATGCTACTGGTGATGTTCATAACCCTTTTTAAGACATGCAGCTTATCAAACTTTGCCCTCAATTAATTACTTTTCTTGTTAATGACGTCGCTGTTCCCTTCCTTGTCGATTCTGGTGCCACGCCTCAAGAGGAGAGATAGTGGCACAAATATCTATGTGCCTTTAATCATAATAATAATAATAATAATAATACTAATACTAATAATTAATAAAAAAAAAGAATGTGTATTCTGTTGGAAGCCATTACTCCTGTGATTGTTATTCTCTTACTGTTTGCTTCCTGCGCTTTACCATGTCTCAGATCTATGTTACAAAAGATGATAGCATGCTAGGCTCAGAGGTTCGAGTCGGTTGATGTAATATGGTATAATATTATGTGATAAACGTGATAAATGTCTAAAAATGGGAAGCAGAAAGTTGATTCAGAAATATTAAGTCAATATGCAGGAACTAATTGTTTTCCTTTGCTCCACAAACTGCTCCACTGTGCTGGAGTTTGGCCCCCGCGGGTCACTCTGTTCCAGCCACTGGGGGTTGGGTGCCTCCTCCCACCGCCCACGGCCAGAAGACATCAATCACCATCACCATCAGACCAGAGGTCCCCGTCCACCTCAGGGTGCACTCCACTGAGGGTCCAATGCCCCCCCCCACCAGCCCACACTGCTCACTCGAGCATGATAGGTGGGGCTAACAACAGACTGACCGATTGAATGCACCACGTCAAACAAGAAGAAGAAGAAGAAAGAGATGAAGAAAAAAGACTTTCCTCCAAAGAGCATGCAACGCTCGATTTCTCAAGGCAGCGTGCCTCCCGTGAGAGGACGTCCCGTGGGAGACATCGTCAGGAACGAGGAAGAGAACATGCTCTGATCCGTTGGAGGAGCAAAGACCCAGGCGTATGCTTCAATGGTGAACAGAGGGGACGCTGGATGAGGGAGTGACCGGAACCACTGAGGGACCGACGGAAGATACGGGGTGATCAACAGCGGTGTCGTGGGGGGGGCGGGGGTCCCTCCTTCTCTGTGGCTGGCTCGGATTGACTGACTGACGGATCGCCCTCCGGTTCACGTGAGATGCAAACACAAACACACACACAGCTCAACTGATGTTTAAACTTAATGATACAAAGAGATATGAGCTCAAACAGCAGCAATACACGTTAAAACACAAAGCTTGTGAACAGCATCCTATTGTTCAGTTATTGATGAATGGGATTCATGTTTTATGTTTAGATGATTCTGATGCTGTGACACACAAACCTCTATCTAAGCTGTGATAAATGTTTTAGACTTAGAGTATCACAGAGTTTTTACTTATTCTTTATGTTCTGATGATTTTTGTTTGGTCATGATCTCATGACGCCTTCTTTAAAACAACTTTTTGTGATTCTAATGGCTTCGCCATGACGCGCATGCGCCCCGACTGTCCTGACCACGGCTCTGATGCTGTGCCTCCTGACCTTTCTGACCCTTCCTGTTTGTTGACTGATGTCTCTCTGATGGTTGCACGTTCTTCGTTTGTATACAACTGGTCTTTGAATGAACCTGATGATCGGATCTGGTTGAACTCTGTCATGCCCTTTATTGGCACGTCTCATTGTGTCATGTCCGCCTCTGCCCTACATTGCACCACACACGTGACTCATGGTCCGGACCTAGACTTTGAAATTTTTTTTTAATGTTGCTGTCATTTCTGACATGCTTCCTGTGACTGATGTGTTCTTTAATTCTATGTTCACCGCGGTTGTGGTGAATCTCAATCCTGTTCAGCTACAATTTTTTTGGTGTCGCCTTTTCTTTTCCTCACATCTCGGTGTCAAGACATGGGAGCCTTTGCTGGAAGGACTTGGGCCTCTTTGTGGACACTGCTGTGGCGGCTGCTGACTGGTCGGCCCCTAATGCCAGTGGTGCCCGTTTCTCCGCCTCCTGCCGAACGTTCGGGTTCCCTTTGTCTGTCTGTCTCTTCTCTGAGGACATGCTCTCCACAGCTGTTTCTCCTTCTCCTGTGCTCCTCTGCCCTGCTGTGGATCCTCGGAGTGTGTCTCCCCTCCTCTCTCGAGTTCCCCCCTCACTCTGGGCTGTCCATAAACATGACGTCGGCCTGATAAGGAACTGTCAGCCTGTCTCCCTCATCCCTAAATCCTCTTTCCACACCGGGCGTCGCCTGCGAGGGCCTCCCTTGTTAATGTAGTTTGGCTCGGCCCTGATGAGATGCCGTGCCTCCCTCGGAACCTGTTTTTGCCCTATGCTACATTGACCCATGGGTTTGACCATGTGTCAAAGGGGAGGATGTGTTGCTTTCGAATTTGGTTGAAGCACAAAGAAACACGAAGTGCTTCAGCGATGGAGAAGATGATTCTCTCTGACAATGGTTCAACAATGACTAACAAAATGCTTTCAGAACTCAGTGACAGACTCAAGTTGGACCTGAAAACACACTGCAGTTACCAGGCGCACTCTGGTGGCGCTGTAGAACAAAACAACGCCACACTGAACGAAGTTATGTTGGAATTATCCTGGATTAAATGTTTACCTTTGGTACTGATGCAATTACAGATGAGAACTAAACCACAGCATAATCCGTCGTCGCCAATTGAGGTGTGGTTTGGACGACCTCCAACCACTGGACTGGTTCCTATGGCCAAGCACACTGTGTGATGATGCACTGACCCAATACTGCATGAATCTGACGCAGGTACTGACTGAGACCAAAGAGAGAGGACGTGTCGTCTTGCCAGCAGCAGCAGCAGATGCTCCTGCCTGAACATCGGATCCAGAGACTTCGTGCGGGTAAAGAACACCCGACGAAAGTCCTGGACACACCAACAGTGGCGGGATCCCTTCTAAGTTCAGCTGACGACCCACACGGCTGAAAAGTGACCCGTCAACACACACTCCTGACCGAAGAAGCTGTGCCAGAAATAAAGAGTGATTGGTGAATAAAAACGCATCACTCCACCAACCCCTCAACACACGCTCCTGATGGAAGAAAAGAGTGATTGGTGAATAAAAACGCATCACTCCACCGACCCCTGTGCACACCATCCTTCCTGATGCCGCTGCTTTTCGACCTCCTGCCCCTGCTCATCGCTCTCACCAACTTCGCTGGGCCGGAGAGGGACAGCACTACGAAGATACAGGACATTATAATCATCATTTCATGCATAACTCCTGGTGCCGTTGTTCTGCCATTCGAGAATGATGAGTTTTGCCTACATGTTTGAATTGTCTATGGTTCGCAGAGACTGCAACTATTTTGTATGGTGTATGATATCTCACTGCTTTTGGTTCTCTGTCTTATCTTCTTCATTTTTAGTGATCACTTTTTGATGTGATCAAAGGGGGAAATTGTATTGGCAATAGAATAATTACTAAGCATAATGACAATTATATAATTGATAATTGGAACCCTGCATGTTCTCTCCAATCTGGAATAACCCTGACTTTCAGGCTAGTAATCAACCTTTCCATGTAGGTATGTGGGAACAGAAGGGAATCTCTTTCGTGTGCGGCAGAGTTTTCGTGATAAACAGTTCTGGACTGCGTCTCCGTGTTTGACACTTAGAAATTATGACTTCCTCCCACACTGTTACTTAGAATTTCCCTTGTATAAACACCTGCCTGCTGTTCCAAGAACCAAAGAATGTGCGCCTATATAAGCGAGATGTGCTCACTGCCCTTGGCTTCAGTCGGACAACCGGTGTTCTGCTTGTATGACTGAAGCCCCAAGGCCTTGGTAAAATAATTAAAGACCAATCTTACATAATCATGTGTCTTTATTATACAATTATTCAAAGTAACAGAATACTGCCAACACAATGTACTTAATGGATGTGATAGCATTCATTAAGTACATCAAAGACATGTCGCCGTCGTGCGTGCGCTTGGGCGCCAAAGCATTGAACGCCCTGCTGGTCGAAATCAAAGCGCGTGTTCGGGACATCAACCGCGAAGTGGTCGGCCACCAGCAAAGCGTGAGGCGAGCTAAATCTGGTAGGTTTAACATGCGACACTGGACATACAAACATTAACATCACATGGTTAAATGCAGGAAAGATCCATGTAGTAAATGCGATTTGATATTTCAGATAATCTGGTCAGCGTCAGAAAGCACGCAGCGTTCATTGATAAGGTGCCAAAGCTCATCAATGCCACACTGGGTATGATCACTACTGAGAATATTGATCCTATTTAAAAAAAAGGATGTTTGTTCCATGTTTACAAGCTCAAACTTTAGGTTAAGATCCCGTTCCGCAGGTCCTTACATTGTAGGGCCGAGTCCTTACTTGATAGGCGCATGCACCTACAACGTGTTCTTTCTCTCTCTGTTTGTGCAGCTGACCTGGAGAAAAATCCGCACAGCAGGGTGGGATTAAAAACTTTTTTTGGACTGCTGGGGGGCTATTTAGTCACTACGACCGGCCACAGAAAGGGCGTCATGATCAATATGACCAAGAAGGAGGTCAGCGAAGCGCAAAGGACGAAGCAGAATGAGCGAGTCATCCGTGTAAGTGCAAACATTTTCTTTAATAAAAAAAATAAGTAATGAAAGCGGCATTCATAATTGTTCGATGACTTGCTCAGAGTGTGACGTCGTCTCTCCTGAATTATTAGATCCAACAGCACAAGAACCAGCGCTATTTTGGGGAGGCGTCCATACCACTTGACCAGGTGGAATATACGTGGTTCCGCCGCGGGAGGAGCTGCGGCAGAAAACTTTTTCCACAACACCACCGGCGGGGCCCTCTACAAGATTGCCGAATATTTCCAGGCCGCCTGGGAGAGCATGGGTCTGGGGACTGCCCCGACGTTCAACATGCTTCGATCCTCGATGGCAACTTATGTGAGACAATTTTTCATGTTCTTTTGTGTCTCGTACTTGTACCTACGAAATGGGTTTTTGGAAAGCAACATGGTGCAGTGAAAAGTTAATGACGTGTGTGTTTCTATGTCACTCTTATTCCTGCAGGCCAAGCGCCAGCTCGGTGGAAAGACCTATAAAAAAGTCGCCACTTTCATGTGCCACGATGAGCACACGGCGAAACGCTTTTATCAATCGATGCCGAACCTGTAAATCTTGTGGTCTCTTGCAACTCGTGTGTATTTATTTGTTTTACCCATTTCATTTCACAGCGGAGGACCCGGCGGAGGAGGCTTTCAAATGCCGAAAATTAGCCATGTTTGCTATAAGCGCTTATGCGGGGACCAGAAAAAGGCATAGGGCTTTAAGGCGTTCTGAGGCTCTAGTACCTGAGGAGGAGGAGGACTCAGCATCAGGCCAGGAGGAGCTGGACAGGCAGTCTGGCAGCAAGATGATAGAGCAGCAGGTGAGACATGAGTAGCGGCAGTGCTAAGGACACAAACTCAATTATGTGACCCTAAAAGGAGCTTGATACACTTGATTGCTTCCTAAAACAGATTGTGAGCGAGGAGGAGGAGGAGGTGGATGATGAAGAAGAACCCGTCAGGCCAGCAAGGACCTACCAGCTTCGGCCACGACAGGAACCTTCGGGCCAACCAACGGTGAGTTTTGACTATTTTTAATGCTTCCGCATATGACCGAGCTGTAAACATTCCTTTGACATGTTTTACAAACAGGATGTGACTTCACCGAGAGTGGATACTTTACTGGTGGTGAGGCAAATAATTCTATTCGGCGCTTACACACATTTATTCAAGCTTTAAATTCAAAATCACTAAACTAAAACTTACCTTACCTAAACCTAGTTTCTGATATCATCATCTGACGATTGTACGGATGATGAATGGCACCCGCCAAAAAAACATGCGGGACCACCAAAAAAGACGGGGCTTTAAGAGGTTCTGAGGAGGAAGAGGAGGACGACTCAGCATCGGCCAGGAGGAGCTGGAGTCTGGCAGCAGGACGCCTCCGATGGAGCAGCGGGTGAGACATGAGTAGCGGCAGTGCTAAGGACACAAACTCAATTATGTGACCCTAAAAGGAGCTTGATACACTTCATTGCTTCCTAAAACAGATTGTGAGCGAGGAGGAGGAGGAGGATGAAGAAGTAGAACCTGTCCGACCACATCAGGAACCTTCACAAATGGTGAGTTTGGAATATTATTGATACTTCTGCATATGACTGAGCTGTAAACATGCCTTTGACATGCTTCACAAACAGGATGTGACTCTTCCAGATCTGGATTCTTTCCTGATGGTGAGAGAAATAATTATATTCGGTGCTTACACACATTATTCAAACTTTAAATTCAAAATCACTAAACTAAAACTTACCTTACCTAAAAATAGAGTCTGACGTCATCTGATGATGGTTCGGCGGATCAATGGTTCACCGTTCAAGACAAGGATGGGGAGGACGGCGCCATGGTTAAAGTGGAAACCCTGAAAAGAAAAAAGTCTTTTTCCCGTCCTGGACTGAAAAGACTGGTATGATCCGGCCTAAGTTTAAAGATGCTGAAAACCATCAGAGCTTAATGATTCAAACTGTCAAATGTCTTCACCTTGATTCAGATAAGCAAATCAATGTGGAGGCCGACGTGTTCCGAGACGGACGAGGAACCGGAAGAAGGGGAGGAGTGCGGCATTGACCTGAAGAAAGCCCTATCATCGGAGGATGAGACTGAGGGCGCCATGTCTCGGCATAAGGTGAGTGAAGTTGCGACATCAATGAGTAGAGAATTGCATTGAAAAAAAGCTAAACGTTTCTGTACATCGTCAAAAGAAAACCTGAAAAGTTGGTTTAAAATTCACAGGTGTCTTTTCATGTGGCTCTAATTCATATTTTTAAAATAACAGGCTAAGTCGCTGTGTACATACCCAGGCTCCGCCAAGAAACGGAAACGTTTGGAGAGAAGACCCAATTGGGACATCTCCTCCAGCAATGAGGATTAGTGTATTTTAGTATGCTGTTATGTGTGTGTGTGTGTGTGTGCTTAATAAAAGTTGTTCTTGCAAATACTTGTACTGCATTTGTCTATGATCTTTACATTGAAATGTTTAACTGCGGCTTAAAGAGGAACAGTGATGGTTAAACGTTTTGCAGACTAGGTCAGAGGGAAAAGACTTTGATGGTTTGGACATGTGCAGAGGATAGCTCGGGTGCCGCGTAGGTAGGAGGATGCTGACGATGGAACTGCCAGGGAACAGGGCTTCCACCGAAGACGCACCGAAATCCTGCCGGAGTTCCATGATGACCCAGGAGGACGTCGGCAGGGACGTTCCGAGGGGGAGACGTCAAGAGAGAAGGCGGTGATGTGGAGACAAAAAATAATAATAATAACAATAAACAGTATTTACACTTCATATTATTAAAGTATGATTCTGAGTGTGTCAATTGCAAGAATGTTCTGATTTTTTAAAATAATTCAAGATTCAAGATTCAAGATACTTTATCTATCCAAAAGATAGATTATCCTATCTTTTCAGCCAATCAGCCCGGTGATTATCTGTTTTAAAGGTGGGTGGGGATTTCCGCGCAGTCCAGTCGTGGAGAGAAGAGCGAAAAGAGAAGACAACGGATCAGCATCAGCATCGGCAGAATCTTCATTGAAGTTAAACATGAACAAAAAAAAACGGTTATCTTCAGGTAAGGACCCTTAGTTAACGTTCTACTATTCTGAGATAGACCGATGACCGATTTCTGCAACTAAAGACGAGAGACACGTGCGTTTTTACGCAGCTAATGGCGGCCCATGTGTAGGCAAGATGCGTTTATGATGCGCCATGAAAGAGAACTTATAGTTTAACTGTATAACTGTATTAAAATAGCATTCAGAAAATATTAAGTGTTTGCCTGGGCCATGGGCTAATCTGGCGTGCCGTGTAATTATATTTTGCCCACGAGGCAATATAAAATTCATACCAGCAATGGGCCGTATGTAAATGTTTCA
Source organism: Brachionichthys hirsutus (assembly GCF_040956055.1). Taxonomy (NCBI): domain Eukaryota; kingdom Metazoa; phylum Chordata; class Actinopteri; order Lophiiformes; family Brachionichthyidae; genus Brachionichthys; species Brachionichthys hirsutus. The sequence continues at coordinate 16,895,496 of NC_090899.1, read as the reverse complement.
GTGCTTTTTATTAATAAAGTAAAAAAACAAACAAACAGCACATTTGCCGCAAATATTAAAAATCTCATAAAGCTCTGCTCTTTTTTTGAAGCTTTGGATTATTCTTATAAATTCTTATAAATTTATTGTGTCCGGGCCTCAGAACGCAGGACCGGCAGAGGCCGCGCCACAGCCGGCAGCGGAGGCGGAGGCTCCCCTCGCAGCATCACCTGATGCGAAGGCAGCGCCTCAGCTGGCAACACCGGAGGGTCAAGGGCCGGAGGAGCAGTCTGGCAGCAAGACGCTGCTGTCAGACAAGCAGGTGAGACATGAGCGGCTGCAGTGCTAAGAGCAAAGACTTTATTATGTGACCCTAAAAGGAGCTTGATACACTTACTTGATTGCCCCTTAAAACAGACGGTGAGCGAGGAAGCTTTACATTCAAAATCAGTAAACTAAATCTTACCTTACCTAAAATTAGTTGCGGACAGCATCTGACGCTGATGGCTGTGATGACACTGATAGCTGTGATGACACTGATAGCTCTGATGAGGGTCAGACTGGGAGACTACTTCTCAGGGGGCCAAAAGAAAAAAGAGTAAAGACTGTCATTCCTGCCCTGGAAAGACAGGTGTGATACTGCCGAAATTTAAAGATGCTGGAAGGCATCAGCGCTTAATGAGTAAAACTGTAAAATGTCTTTTCCTTCAAACAGCTGTGCAAAACAATTTGTGGACCCACGCCTTGTGTGTCGGCAGATGACACTGGGGAAGGGGAGGATGACACTGATGAAATCGATGAGGTCACCATGTCTCAGCAATGGTAAGTGAAGTGCCTTCATTAATGAGTAAAGAATTGCATTGGAAACAACGTTTCCTCAAAACCGCACGCGTGCGCTGATGCGGTCTTCGGGCAGCGAAAATCTTGGATGCGCACAACAACAAAATCCATCCTGAAGTAATTAACTATTACTTTTTTTCACAGAGGCTGCATGGAGGAAAACAAGGTTCCGGAAATAAGCAATGTTCATCACTTGACCAAGCTTCCAGATTGACAACATGTTTCAGTTTGCTGCTGTGTGTGTGTGCTTAATAAAAGTTGTTCTTGCAAATACTTGTACTGCATTTGTCTATGATCTTTACATTGAAATGTTTAACTGCGGGCAAAAAGAGGGACAGTGATGGTTAAACGTTTTGCAGACTAGGTCAGAGGGAAAAGACTTTGATGGTTTGGAGGTTGCTGAGGATGGAACTGCCAGGGGACAGGGCTAGCACAGAAGATGCACCGGAATACAGACCGAGTTCCATGATGGCCCGGGAGGACGTCCGCAGGGACGCTCTGAGGGGGAGACATCAAGAGAGAAGGCGGTGACGTGGAGACAAAAAGAATAATAATAATAAACAGTATTTACACTTCATATTATTAAAGTATTCTGATTCTGATATTGTGCGCGAACCCTGCGACATTATGGGTAACGGTGTCTTGGAATGAGACTTGAGACATCCTTTATCCATGAAATTCCCTTCCAGGTAAAAATCCACGTGTCCAGCCCCTTACACATATAAATCCACATGTCTAAAATGTGCTTTCATATAAGTCAGACGGCAAAACCGTAAGACGTCTGTCAATAAGCAATATTTGAATGTACACAGACAGTATAACACATCTAAAGTCCAATTTTGTGCCCCCGAGGTCAAAGGTCACGTTTAATAACGCCACAATATGCTCCCTTCCGGTTTTTGGCACTTCGCGAATCCGTCCCTCGTCGTAGAGACACGGGACCACCACCATCGGATTCGTCTCCTCTTGCTGCTTGATGTGCTGTTTTGCTGAGGTGGATTGACCCCTCTCGGCCTTGTCGTTTGCCCGTGGCGGGGCTTTGCTCTTTCAACTTTTTCATCCCACAGGACCCGCTAAACTCGGCCCCCGTAGCTCCGACCGGGTTCAAACTTTCAGGGAGCCCCCCCGCCTAATGGCCCTGAACCAGATTCCAGAGTTTGGTGGAGCTGGCCCTTTGCGAAGGGCCCTTCCCGTACTGGACGGGCCTGCGCCAGGCTTCATCACACATGACCCCTGCGGGGTCGGGCCCCCACACTGTAACAAAAAAACTCTTGTTTCAACTCAAAAAAACAATTCCAAGGGCTGCCAAGAAATTTTACATTCAATCAATTGCAGGCGTGCAGTATACCTGATTAGAATTTCTTAATTGAGTCAACTCAAAAGCAGTTGTTAGGTTAATGTAAGAATTTAAATCAACTTAAACTCTTTTCTCATTTGAAAGAATTCATATTTATAATTTGATTTAACTGCACAAGACATTTGTCTTAAATTACAATATCTTGTTTACCTCAATGCAGCAATTAACCTAATTAACATATATTAATTGAGTAAACTCTTTGATTTGTGTCATCTTAACCCCCTTTAATAATTAACTCAATGTCTATTGATGGAGACAATATTCGGTAGCAATTAACCCAATTTACTTACATTCATTGATAAAACTCTATAGACCAGTTTAAAATCTTTTTTTGCGGTTTAACCTTATTTATTAAGCAAGTAAAATTATTAATTTAGTGTTTATATTAATAAATCTGTCATTTTCATTAATTTAATTCAAGTTAACTCACATATCTTTAAGTGCTCTAAAATAGTCAAATGCAGATGAAGCAGACATAAGTTCAAATTGCAATAACTGTTTATTACTTTTTTTTTAAAGAACAGGCTGTAGTTCTGCCAAACAAACAGGGCGGCACTGAATAGGCACTAACTCAGATACAGTATTACTGAAACGGCCTTTCAAAAATCCATTACCCGAACTTAAGTGCCTTTTATTCTCCATTCTGATTGGGTAATCGTCTCAAAAACAAACAAACTCTTACACTAAACTAACAAAAGTGTGACATTGTGCAAAATTATATATTATAGAGCACAAAGAAACAAAACAACATCCTGCTTTGACATTCAAATGACAACACAAGCCAGGTGTTAAATGAGAACAGTCTTACATTTTCTGGCGCAGGAGTTTGTTCCTCACCCCATGCACGACAGAGGAGCACTGCCCACCTCCAATGTTCATGAACACCTTTTGAATGAGCTCAAATGTGTGCTTCAGTCCTTTTGGATAGTCAATGTTCAAGCAGTACAGGAGACCCACAAGCATTGCAACTCCTCTTGGAAAGTCCAGATCAGTCAGCATGACCGCTTCCTCAAGGATGACCGGGACCGCTACATCAAGGGTATCAGGTCCATCTTTGACCAGGATCAGGCTGACTTTTACCCCTTTGCAGAAGCCCTCCCTAGCATCAGTGGCCTGCAAAACAAAAACAGAGTTTTAAAATGAGGTTTTAGGCAATATTTTGCTTTTTAGAATGATGTAAAAGCAATGTCTATGAATCAATTTGGAATACAATCAGCCTTTCAAAAATTGTTGGATAAATGATTATAGTATTGTTATAGGTCTGAAACAGAATAGCTCATATCTATGATGCAAACAATTAATAAATGTTTTTTGAATGATCAAACAGTCCAGATATATGAATAAATTAAGTCACTATGGGCTATTGAATATACTATTAGCATTCCCAAGGACTAGTGCAGGCCATGTTCGGTCACAATTTGTCATTTAAACCAAAAGAAGAAGAAATTTCACAGATGTTTTAATTTAATGCTTTAAAGGGCTTAAATTTGGAATCATAAACATAACTTTTTTATGATTTAGGACCCCACAGCCACCCTGGAAAGGAACAGACAATGCAATTTCAGTGTAAAAAAATAAATCATGTTTGAGGATCTCTGTGTGTGTGCGCGTGTGTGTTGTTTAGTGTCGGGGTGTGTGTGCTGTTGAGTGTCGGTGTGTGTGTGCGTGAGTGTGTTGGTCGTCCTCATGGCAATGTTGGATGCCGAGGGTTGACACTTGTCGTCTTCTGCGTTGCAAAAGCAATAGCCCCTTACGCCTAGGATAGGCGCTCGGGCCTAAAAAGAAAGAAGAAGAATAAAGAATTTTTGCAAAAACAATATAACTTTATTTCTGAGTATGCGATTTCTACACAAAATACATTTTCGGAATGGTCTCGACGAGGGCTACGCGTCTGTGGGGGCACACAGACACACACAAACACGAGTTGACTAGCTGCGCTCGTCAACTCGTGTTTGTGTGTGTTGTTTAGTGTCGGGGTGTGTGTGGGTGCTGTTGAGTGTCGTGTGTGTGGGCGTGGGTGTGTTGCTCGTCCTCAACAGCATGGCAAAGTTGGATGCCGAGGGTTGACGAGCTGCGCTCGTCAACAATATAACAATATAACTTTTTTTCTGAGTATGCGATTTCTACACAAAATACATTTTTCGGAATGGTCTTGACGAGGGCTACGCGTCTGTGGGGGCACACAGACACACACAAACACGAGTTGACTAGCTGCGCTCGTCAACTCGTGTTTGTGTGTGTTGTTTAGTGTCGGGGTGTGTGTGGGTGCTGTTGAGTGTCGTGTGTGTGGGCGTGGGTGTGTTGGTCATCCTCAACAGCATGGCAAAGTTGGATGCCGAGGGTTGACGAGCTGCGCTCGTCAACAATATAACAATATAACTTTTTTTCTGAGTATGCGATTTCTACACAAAATACATTTTTCGGAATGGTCTTGACGAGGGCTACGCGTTTGTATGTGTGTTGTTTAGTGTCAGGGTGTGTGCTGTTGAGTGTCGGTGTGTGTGTGCGTGAGTGTGTCGGTCGTGGGTGTGTTGGTCGCCCGGTGGTTGACCGCTCCATGTCTCTTAGATTCTTTCAAACTTCTTTCAAACTGCAAAAGAAAAGAAGAAAGGCGACAACGTTTTGATCCTGTAGAATTCTAGAAAGGTTGAATTTATTACATCAGGATCAGAAGCTCAAAAATTGAAGCTATTGTTGATTTGCTTTGCGTATTTTTGTAAGGTAGGAAAGTTATTTCCATGTTCCAACAGTATGATGGACCACAGGGGGGCGGGGGGGATATGTGACGTCACCGCACAACCTCCCAAGCTGGCAACCCGGAGAGTACGGTGATAGGAACCGCATTACCCACAATGCCCCGGTACCCACAATGCATTGTGGGAATATCGGATCAGCGAGCAACGGGTGTCGTTGGGATCCACCGGTTGGGTTGCTTTTGTACGCAATAAATAGGTTGAATAAACAAGAATAAAAGTTCCTTTTTTCCACAACTTTCCCGAAGTGCGTCCGTGCGTAAAGCTGCTTCCACAGTGCGTCGTGTGAACGTGGAGTAATAAACACGGTGTCCCACCGGCGAACGTGGAACCGTTGGACCGCTCGACTCACCGAGTTCACTCAAAGTTCGTGAATCTAACTCATGAAATATACAAACGTGATCTCCGTTTATGGCAAATATACACAGAACTCTGTCTAAAATAGCATTAGCATAGCTAACAAGTAGCTGAAATGAGAGTACCGGACAGTAACCGACACCAACTGAATGACATCATCTCGACTCGGTACCGCTGAATCCAGATTTATCTCCTCAAATGCTTCAACCCAATCGTCCGGTGGCTTCAGCAGATGTTAGAATAGAATAGAATAGAACAGAACAGAATAAAACCGAGAATTACCGGCGCTTTTAACAGAGGTAGAATCTACCGGATCGTGTAACGTACCTCAGCACGTCCTCCTTAAGCGACTGCTCTGTCTGAAGTCTGGACACGAATGACTCTCCTCGCTATGAGGAGCACAGGGGGGCGGGGGGCTGTGTGACGTCACCACACAATCTCCCAAGATGCACCACGGCGCCTGGAACGAACCATTGTATGTGTAGAGGGTGCCTTTATCGTCAATAATGCTGCTACCTAATAACACTGTTTATTAAACGCAAAACCAACCAGTGTGTTTTTACTACATGCCTTTTGAGCTACTACATAGAGTTGAATAAATGATTTCATCAAACGATCAACACGTTTTATTTTTTAAATGGATCGGAAGTCCTGCGTGTTTCTCGGATCAGCGCCGGCATCGTTCAGGATTCACCAAAAGCACAATGTTATCGTCATCTTGAACCATTCGCGTGCGCGTATAGCGCCTTGTTCAAGGGCGCCTCGGCAGTGCTCTGGATGCAGACTGGCCCCTCTCCAGTCAGCAGAGCTGGGACTCGAGCCGCTTCCCCGCCCAGGGCCCGAGCCACCGAGCCACCGAGCCACTGCCTGAGCCGGACTTGTTGCTTTAGACGGGGGGGCGTTGTGTGGTTTGCATTCGGCGCAGCAAGCTGCCTCTTTGTTTGTCTGCTGTGTTTAACTACAGAAACGGAGGAAGCTGTCCCGGATCCAGCACAGCGTCCTCCTGATGCTGCTGGGTCTTCTGCTCTTATTATTTGGACTGCTCTGCTCACCTAGCATCAGGTAACACACACACACACAGTGATAAATGCATGTCTGTGCTTGTGTGTTTACTAGATTTCACTAGTGGATGAGCTGTGTTTGATGATTAAATATGAAAAGGCTTGTTTACGCTGTTCTTTGTATCTATGCTAAGTGTCAGAATTGAGCCTCTTGGAATTTTGAACAAAATAAATCCTGTACATATTTGTGTGGTTTGTGGCGCCTTGATATTCGTTTTATACTATACGATCACATGAAGACAATTTGTATTTTGCCTCTTTGTACAGAGAATTGCGTGTCATGTTGGAGATTTGGACATGCAGCTGTGCAGATTTACATTTATGTTTTTCTGTTGTTCTGACCAGAATAAATGCAACGAGTAGACGCTGTCAGACTACTGTCCTGCATCACCGCCACCAGCCTGCAATCCATACACGTTACATCAGTGGCGGGCGGTGCATTTTACACCTAGGCCTTCAGTGAAGTCCTACTTAGTCCGACTTGAATAAATACCCCTCATAATACCATCATTTATGACACCACGGCTTTAGAAATAATGTACAAACACACACTTACGCACTACAGGGTGTTGCATCACCTCAATTGTGTACAACACAGGATATTTTTTACAGAGCATTTAAAAATCATCAATAAACTGCATCAGCAATTAAAACTTATCACTATACGTGGTACTATCAGAGTTATAAATAAAAGGGAATTTAACATTATTTGTCCAAAACGTTTTAAAGTCCACCATGAATATAGGCAAGCTTTAAATTGCAAACTTGCTGTTTAATATAAGAAAGACCGCAACAAAACGGCCACATTTGTCTCGTTGTGTACTTCCACTACAATCACACAGCTGCACCGGCGCGCCACATTATTTACCGTAATTGCTGAACTATTATGCGCACCTGTGAAAAAGCCGCACCCACTGAATTAAAAAAAAAATATATTTTGTACTAAAATAAGCCGCACATATTCGTAAGCCGCAAGTGCATTGAGACAAATGATATTTAACGGAACACGGCTCGTAACGATATCCGCAGCAGGTCTCCAAGGTGAACAGCGTCTGGCATGTTAGATCAAGGGAAGTCGGCAAATCAGATCCGTAACTTCGGGATAAGGATTGGCTCTAAGGGCTGGGTCGGTCGGGCTGGGGTGCGAAGCGGGGCTGGGCTCGAGCCGCGGCTGGGGGAGCAGTCGCCCCGTCGCCCTCCGCTCTCCGCCCGTCGGAGGCTGCGCGGCGCGCGCGCCCGCCTGGCGGGGTGTCCCCGTCCCCCTTGCCCCTCATCCTCCGTCTGCGGGAGCGTGGTGCGGCAGGGGTGGGGACGCCCGGGAGGTTGAGGGGCGGGTTCCTTCCCCGCGGGGCGGCGCGTCCGACGCCGCGTAGCGGATGGCGGACAGGCGGCGGGGACCGGGTACGGCGGTCCGGCGGCGTCGACTCTGGATGCGCGCCGGGCCCTTCTCGCGGATCTCCCCAGCTACGGCGGGGCTTTCCCTCCGGGCGGGCGTTAATTTTGTAACGAAAATAAATAGGCTTTAACGAAACACGGCTCGTAACAAAAGTGGGAAAATATACGTAAATTTGCCGTGTCGTTGCATAAACCGCAAGGTTCAAAATATTGGAAAAAAGTAGCGGCTTGTACACCGGGAATTACGGTACACACATTGTATTTACAGTATATCTGTGATTTTATTTCGTCATCATGTTAAATAAATAAAATGTTGGTACTCACCAAAACAGCTGTCCCCCAAAACAGTTATTTGAAAACAAAATCCATTCTCCTTTCTTAAAGTTCCTAAATCCAGTGTTGCTCCAAACATTAAATCGATCCCTTGCAAACAAAAGGCATTCCCAGCAGAACAATTTGCTGCGACTCTCGGAAGCTGTAAGCCAAAAGTTTGAAGCCTGGAAGTGGCGTACAAATGCTTTCCCCACCTGGGACAGGTTAGCTAGCTAGCTAGCTTGGACAACGTCGGCTCACGAGAGCTAGCTTCTCTGTAAAAGTCCGTCTTGAAAATGGCCTTTCAAGAATATCCACAACCAAATCCACACTTTCCCCTCCTTCACCCATTGTGGGTTAAAACGCAAGAATAGTTGTGGTTTTATTTTCGGTCGGTCGCGCCGTACCGGTGTGCATTAATTGATGACGCAATATGCATAGCGCTGCCCTCTCACACGGAGTATCCAATCACAGGCAGGAAGGCCTTACTTTCACCAACTCGTGATCTGATTGGCTATCGCAACTGTCTATCAACTCTAAGAGCCGATCACAGGACGCGTTATTGACTTGTCACGTGAGACAAGCAGGAAGGACTTGTTTCACCAACTCGTGATCTGATTGGCTATTGCAACTGTCTATCAACTCAACTCTACGAGCCCGTTCACTCACACAACACAGACGGCAAGCAGCTGCTGATTCTGAAGGTCTCGGACGGATAGTATTTGCCACTGGTACTATGAAATCCGCCTGGCAACACAAGCTAGCTGAATTCTGATTGGATAAAAACTCTCACCTAAAAATACATCACTGGAATATAATATGACATGAATGTGAAGAATATATATATATATACATAAAATTAAATTGATTTTATCATAAATATGATCATGTATTCTTGATTTCTGGTTATGTTAGGCAAGCAGAGAAGGCCTTGCAGGCCCTGACCGCCCACCACTGCGTTACATAAGCTAGCGTGTTTGTACAAGCAGATCCAGGCTCAGCGGAGTAGCTCGATCTGCTTCTCGTGGAGGCTCTACTGCTCGGCTTCAGACGTGCTGACCCTCGGCCTGTCTTCCTGTTCACTGTGTGTGTATGTGTGTGTGTGTGTGATTAGGGTTGGACGACTGGCTGGAGCTGAATGAGAGCTTCCTGAGGACCGTTCATCCGGATGTGAAGTCTGCGTTGGGTCAAGCTGTGGCAGGACCACATGTGGGGCCAGCTCTGAGCCTCGATTCAGGTCCAGATTCTGAGGCCAAGCCCAGAGAACCAGACGCCCCCCTATGTGTCATCTATAAGTGTACCAAGTTACAAGTTGATGAGACATTTGCTTGTGTGTATACTTATGCTGATTGTAAACTTCTGATGCTCACTGTAGCGGAGCCATAGCGGCCGTTTCTGGAATGAAACCGGAAATGTCCCAAACTCCATTTATATCTATGGGCAAATTCCAAATCGAATTATCGCGAGAACGGTATGTTGTAGAGACTTGGAAACATAATTCAGCCACGCTGAACACGCTGGTCCAAACCGCGTCTCTTTAAGACCTTCCCTTCCCGAGATATGGCAAAAATAAAGCTTTGCACGCCTGTAACGTCTACACCGTAAATCACATCAATCTGTCCGTCACCTCAGTTATAGGCCTATGTGTCATCTATAAGTGTACCGAGTTACAAGTTGTTAAGACATTTGTTTGTGTGCATATTTATGCTTATTGTCAACTTCAGACGCTCACTGAAGCGGCCGCGTTCGCCCTCCTGTGGCTGTTTCTGGAATAACACCGGAAATGTTTCAAACAAAGATTTGGAGAGCAAGGGCAAAAACATATTGAACGTTGAATTTTAGATCATCCATCATCAGAATTAATGCATCTAAGCCTTTTCAGGTGGAAGGGAGGGTTACAGTACGGCGAGGAAGATGGGCGTGACTGGGTGAAAGGAGTATGCAAGGCTTGCAGGAATGAAGGTAATAATCACAAGGAGGTCATGGCTTTAGATGATCTTTCGGGTACAAGCCTTCAAACCAGAAGTGGTTAATGCATGTGTCAGCAGCCTGCTGTCTCCTGTTTCCTCATGCACTATTCAAAAGGCCAGATCTGACTTTTGACTCCAAACACGCAAGGAACTATTTTGTTCAACATCACCAATATTACAATACTTTCCCAATAAGATTTCTTCATGGATCATGGAACAGATTGAATGATTGCAGTGAACAATTACTTTTTCCCAACATGTACAAAGAACCTTTTTTCGGATAAACTATATAAAAATGTGAACCTCAAGTGCTTGGGAATTGGCTAACTAGTCCTTTCAAAAAAGTGTTTTTTTTATTAAAAATAGTGAATTTAATGGCTAAAACCTTACATCTCAAGTAAAGTAACAAGACTGCATACTGTGAGATTTAAATAACATTTCTAGATTAACATGTCTCAAAACATTTGAATTATTCAACATTTTTCTAGCAATGTTTCTTCCTAAGAGAAATCAATATTTTAAATCTGTTAACAGAGTTAACTACAGTTAAAATTTGAAAACATTACTTAGCCCGTGAACAATTCTTCATTGGGCACACAGGATAGTATACGTGAGGTTGTACAATATATATTATGTGTCCTATCATTGGTTAAGTACATTGACTTGTTTCACTTTTCACTCAGGATTATTTAAGCATTCATGTAACTTTAACATCCTGAACTTATGGCTGGTGTCTCCTTACTGGGCCACAAAAACCCAAGCACAGCTTTCTGGGCATTCATTACATGACAATCATAACATTTATGAGCTATTATCCAATCAGAATATGATACTTGTATTTAATGTATTAGTATTTTCACTAACAAGCCATTGTCTGAAGGAATTGAGTGTCATCTAATTAATGCACTGTGTGCCTTTGACTGTTGTCAAGGAGCAGTGTGAGTGTGTGTGTGCTTGTGCATGCGTACGTGCACACACACACACAAGAAAGAGAGTGTATCCTGACTCCTTCACAGAACCTTCCCAAATGCAGCCACTTCACAGGGAGTTATTCATTGTAGGAGAGGAGGCAGGTGTGAAAAAAGGACGACTAACTGTAGAAAAAGCACTAAAATATATAAAAGAGATTTTTTTAAATGCCCCCAAGGAGGAAAAATAATGCTGCAATCAAGGTTGAGGATGGTAAGCTATTAATTTATTTTAAATATCCTTGGGATAACAAGGATATAGATTCATCCCATTAAATAATGGCGTATGTTTTGGGGTTTTTCACAGTTGAGATGGAGGTTGATGCTGTTGTGGAAAGTGGAAGTGAGGGTGAGTCACCATCTTTTGTCAGTCAAACAGCTGCATGAATATTTGCCATTTTATGGTATGAAGTAAACATTTCTATAAATTCCATCTTCTACATAATCTATGTGGATTATCTAATATCCCATTACTAATTTAGTGTGAGTATCATCACTATTGGATAACTGATCAATGCTGATCTAAAGTGCACATTTGTCTCAGATGAAGCCCGGAGGAGAACTAAAAACAGACGAGTCAAACTACAACGAAAACCCAAAATGGTCAGTGATGATGAGGAGAATGAGACACCAAGGAAAAAAGGACCAAAGAAAAGGTCAAAGACAGTGACAAAGACAATGAGGAAGACAGACGGCGTGTGAAGAGCAAAACCTCCAGGAGGAAATCAAAGAATGAGGAGAGTGATGAGGACGGAGAAGATCAACAGAAGAAAAAAAAGCAAGGGAAAGGGAATAAAGTCGTGCAGAAAAAAGGACGTGTTAACGGAAAAGAGGTAATAAAGGATAAAGTTGGTGAAAAAGACAAGAAAAAGAAGAATGGAAAGTTGAGCAGGTGTAGTATCCTCTGACCTACCTGCATGCTCCACACACACCTGTATGGGCGTTTTGCCTATTTAGACCCCTGACAGCTTGATGATGTGAAACTATAGGCAGGGGGATAAAGCTAGAGTCATACGATGAAATTATAGGAAAAAGTGGTTGAGGCTAGACTAAGGACACAAGTAAGTATTTGTGAGCAGCAGTATGGCTTTATGCTGAGTACAGACAGTACCACAGACGCAATGTTAGCATTGAGGCTAGCAATGGAGAAGTACAGGAAAGGTCAGAAGGAGCTGCATTGTTTCTTTGTAGATCTAGAGAAAGCCTATGACAGGGTGTCCAGAGAGGAACTGTGGTACAGAGGTGGCATGCACCAGAGATCAGCCTTTTTGGTTGCCATGGTGATGGATAGACTAACAGATGAGATGAGACAGGAAGCTCCTCTGAATATGATGTTTGCAGATGACATTGTGATCCGGAGTGAGAGCAGGGAGCAGGTAGAGGATGTAGGGTTTTACCAAACCCTCTTCCGGTTCTTGTTCTCCGTAGTGGGTGCGTATTCAATGAGGAGAATGTGGGTTAAGATTAAGGCATTTATATAATTAACAGATCAGTACAATTAGTTCGGATATCAGCGCTGAGGTTCGATCCTGTTTCGTGTATGTGTCTCAGGTCCGAACAAAAGGGCCGTTCTTTGCTTCTGTGTCTTCATATATCCATGAGTCCGTCCCCTGAAGGGGTGGGGATTGTGCCCCAGCCAATCTAAGCCCATGCTTATCTGTGTTGTGTGTGACATCACTGGTGTGATGCGTTCATTTGAAATCAGTCATTACAAATCCAAACTAAATGTGGCGTGTTCCTAGTGGTGTCGGCGGGTAATCACGTTGTGGAATTCCCTACAACTAGAATCTAGAGAAGTGGAGATCTGCTCTAGAAAAGAGAGGAATGAATGATTGAATATCTAGGAAGAATGTGTTACGAACTGAAGGCTGAGTATGGACCCCAAAATGCAGAGACAGAAGCATAGGGAAAAGTTCAAACAGTTTAATTAAATAAATACGAAGAAACAATTTCACAAGGGTCAGAAAGCACAAAAAACTCAGTGCTACGACCGGGATCAATTAACTAAACTAATGCCTCTGAAGTCTTCAGAAATGAGTGGAAACAAGTCTTTTTCTAGCAAAACCTCGTTTTTACAATCGAACCCCTTTTCTGATTGTTATATGTTGTTGTCACTATTGGTGTATTGGTCATATATCTCTCCCTTTATCAGCTCTACTTCTTCCTCTGAATCTGATGAAGAATCCCTCTCAGAGGGAGAGATGGAAGCCCTGAAGGATCAGGTAGAGGAGAAGAAGAAACTGATCACTACATTAAGGAACCAACCCTGGCGTATGAAGAGGAGACTCGTACTGCTCAAGTAAAATCCAAAATAGTGGCCACTACTTCTACCTGACGTTTATGATTACTGTCATGTTTCTGCATTTTAGTCTTTATCTTTGTTGGAATATTTTGATTTTGTTCACTGTCTATTTCTTACAAACACTTTCCTACCATCACTGATGTCATGTACACCTGATGTCGACCCTGAACTATTAAAACTGTTTCCTTGCTGCATTGGTTCTTTATCAGTGGTATGATGGTAATCAAAACTAGATTGTCAAATTTAGATTGTAAATATAAAAAAAATATGTTTACTGAGGATTCATCTCAAATCAAACCAAAGCTTTTAAGATAACTGTGCTCTGATCCTCAAAGTCTTTTTGCTGGATCATGCCTGGGATTGTTTGATTCATCTAATTTGCTGACAAATGTAATTCCACAGAGATAAATGCAATTTGGAGACTTCAAAATGTGAAACATTAGATCAAAACATACTAGTAATGTTTCCGTTCATCCTCCCTCTGCAAACATAAGACACAAGAAGCTGTTCTATAATAATCTAGGAAACATAATCATAAACCCATGTGACCAGATTAAACCTTCCTTGCCAGATCTGGCTGGGCTGGGAATTGTGTAGGCTTAAGAGTTTGCTCTTTTCGTATATTTTTCTGTGTACATACCACTGTAAGAAAAGGAACCTGATAAGCCCTTTGACTTTTTCATGAGCTTGACACTGTTGTGGCCAACTGACCTGCTGCTTGCCAAGTCTTTCTCTTGGAATACAGAATGTACCATCAATCAGTCAGTCATCCCAAACGTGTCCTTTCTACATCCTGCGACCACTAACTAATTCATTCATATGTCATATTTTGATCGTTTCTCTGCTTGGTCTAACAGGGAGTCTCAGGAGTTTGTTGAAAAGTTTGAAGGAGCTCTTGGCAAAGGAAAAGGCCGGAGGCTATATGCATTCAAAGTCATGATGTCAAAGGTAATTTGATGGTTGTGTAACTGGTGGATCCCAAGATGCAGAGACCAAAATCACTAAATACAGTCTTTAATAAGCAAAATGGAAATCCATGGTGAGAATGCTGCCTCCCCGAGCCGGTCCCCAATAAGTGGTGGAAGATGGTTGAATTAAATTTTGCCCTCCTTGTTCATAGGAGATTGGGTGGATCTTCCTAACCTACCGGTACACAAAACTTTTCTGAAAGACATTTTAAATCAGAAAAACAAACAAAGAAAGATGACACACATCTTGGACATGATAATCAAAAACTCCAGGAAGACTGATATCCAATACTATTTTTAAATAATGTTGTTAAAACCCTATTTAATCTGTAATCTTAACTGGTATTTTAACAACATAAATTGGTATTTCAAAATGATTTCAATCACTTCGAGGTCCTTGTACTTTTAGGGACTCAATAGCTCTTTGGAATAATTTCATGATTCTTCTAAATTGTTTATTGTGTCTTTAAACAAGTCACCATCTTTATAATTTTTTGGAGAACACTGTTAGTAGATATTTCACCCTCAAGTAAATAAGTAAGTACGGTAAGATATAATAACTAATCTATAATTTTTTTAATTTCAGAAATGTATCAAATTTAAGCGTGATTTTGAGAACTTCAAAACTGCCTGCATACCCTGGGAGAGGAAGATAAAGGAAGTAGAAAGTTGGTAATGACATTACCTGAAAAAGTATTACTGAGCCTATTCTCACTATTTCTGATACTTTATATTTCTAATTATAGGTCATTTTGGATCATCTGTGGCATCTTACTTTATTTTTCTGAGATGGATGTACGGCCTGAATCTGGTACTGTTTGGGTTTATGTTTGGCCTGGTGATGTTACCTGAGGTACGGCCAGCCTTGGAATACATGATAATACTTGATGCCAGACACTGTTGGTGTTGAGCTTTTCCGCCTGTCTTTAGATTCTTATGGGTCTTCCCTATGGCTCCATTCCAAGGAAAACTGTGCCGAGAGAGGAGCAACCCACAGCCATGGACAACGCTGTGCTCTTTGACTTTGGGGTGAGGATCTGTCTTTAACAATTTATAATTAAATAAGAATTAAACAATAACAATAAAACCAGCTAAATGGTATCTGAACAGGATGGATGATTTCTACAACTATTTATACAGAACAGACATAGCGGTATTACCCCACAGATGAGCTTTCAACACCGATATTTAAGATAAATGAATCTGTTTCGGTGGAAAATTGGGATTATTTTCTACTCTCCGGTTCCTTCCACCATCAGATAGGGACCATCTGTCTCTGTAACCATAACATCTTTCCCAAGGACAGGTCGCAGTGCTCTTAAGTGTCATTGTGATGTGTATTTGCAAGTTTGAATATTTATTTGTAATTTACAGGGCTACTGCAAGTACTCCTTTTTATTTTATGGGTACTACAACAATGAACGCACAATTGGGGTCCTGCAGTTCAGACTCCCCCTGTCATACCTTTTGGTGGGCGTTGGGATCTTTGGATATAGCCTGATGGTTGTCATAAGAACGTAAGACAAGATGCACTAGTGTAAGCAGGGAAACTAATTGCTGTGCATGCAGAAAGAGTTGATTTTCCTGGAGTTTTTTCTGCTCATTCTCTTCTCAGGATGGCCCGTAATGCAAATGAAGGGGGAGATGGGGCAGAGGAGGGAGAGTTCACCTTCAGCTGGAAGATGTTCACCAGCTGGGACTATCTGATAGGAAACCCTGAGACAGCAGACAATAAGTATGCCTCCATTACCACCAGCTTCAAGGTGAGTAGGTGTCTTATGTTGCATTCATGTTGGGGGGAATGAGCTCTGTGTCACGGCCAGCAATGGTTTCCCTCTAATTTCCCATAAAAACATTCTAAAGTTCACGATCAGAAAACTTTTGGTGCATCAATTAATTGCAATTTTGCACCACTGAAGGAATCCATCGTGGATGAACAGGAGAACCAGAAAGATGAGAACATCCATCTCCGGCGCTTCCTGAGGGTTCTGGCAAACTTTCTGATCACAGCATGCCTTGGAGGCAGTGGATACCTTATCTACTTTGTGGTGAAACGTTCTCAGGAGTTTGCAAAGACAAACAATGAAAATCTGTCATGGTTTGAACAAAATGAGGCAAGTTAGACAATTCAATTTTCGCTACCTTTTACTCTTTAGCAAAGCTATGTTAAGATTATTATTCCAGAAGAAAATGAGGAGCTGTGAATTTTCATGAGATCACTAAGATCACTAATGCAGCCTTATGGGTAGTACGGGTAGTGTGGGAGGACATGAGAGTGGCTGGTGTTGGGGAGGACGATGCAAAGTAGTCGTAGTAGTAGCAAAGATTAGATCGCTAACCCTCTTCTTTTGTCTCATTGTTAAGGTTGAGTTTGTGATGTCACTGCTGGGGCTGGTTTGTCCTCCTCTGTTTGAGACCATTGCAGAATTGGAAGATTATCACCCCCGTATTGCCCTCAAGTGGCAGCTGGGACGAATATTTGCTCTTTTCCTGGGGAATCTTTACACCTTCCTCTTTGCCCTGTTTGATGAGGTCAATGCCAAGGTATGAGAGATATGTTTCTTCTTGTTGCTAAACAGATGGGGTACCTTGCCTTTAGGCTATTTCTATTATGTTTCTATGGTAACAACTGCCGCTAAGACATTTGCTGTGTTTTGTCCGGCACCTGATATATTATATGATGTGTTTTAATTGATTCTTAATTATTTTAAATCAAAATGGTTGCATTGCATCTGTTCATTTTTTTAATATCATCATAATCAAGACCTGCAGAAGAAGAAACTTTCAGGTAGACAGACAGACAGCTTAGATGGAGGAGAGGATGGACAAATATCAGTTGACAAGGACTATGAATCGCTGCATGAATAAATGGATAATAAGGTGGCACTGTGGCGCAGTGAGTAGCACTGTTGCCCCACACGTCCTGGGTTCAAATCCACTTGGGGTTGTTCTGTGCAGTTTGTATGTTCTCCAGGTTCACTGGCTTCCTCCAACCACCAAAATCATGCAATTTAGGTGAATTGGTCACTTCAAATTTTCTTGAATGTTTGTCTATCTGTGGCTCTGCGATGAGCTGCGACTCATCCGGGGTGTTGGAACTGGTGTGAGATCATGCTTTGATCTGCTTTCTGTTCTTCAGCTGGAGAGTGAGAAGTTGATCAAGAATGCCACTGAGTGGACTTTCAATGAGTACTATACCAACTACAGCTCTTTCTTCAACACGACAGATGTTCCTCCTCCAGCTGTGCACCCCGCCGACGTCATTCGAGGACCCTGCTGGGAGACAGCAGTGGGAAGGGTCAGTCTAGATGCTGTATAATATTCAGAAATGTTTGTGGCCACGGGAGAAATATATTTTCTGGACAGAATTGTTCATATTCCCCAAACCTCCATTGTGAGCCGCTGTTTGACAATTCTGTGTCCCATAGCCCCCACCTCTCCTATAACGAAACGTTTTCAAGCGGTTGTCCTTGATCACATGAATAGATTTTCAAGGCCTCTCACAATTTGCAGCAACAGTATGAGAGTAGATTATGTTTATTTGTCTACAGCCTACACAGCAGCTACACAGTTTTATTCACACTTCATACTTCTGACTGTAGGTACAGTCAGGCATCCTATCCCAGAACAGCATTTTCCAGAGGACATGCTCTGGTTTGTCGACTTCCTGAGTTAACTGTCGGTTGAAAAATTGGACCGTTTGTCAAAACACAACAATGTTGGGAAGATACAAGAGTTAGAAGGAATAAGCCGGTGGTCTTCCCACAGATGGGCCCCAGATTGAGGAGTAGCCGAATCAGTTTGCTCTGGGAAGTTTGTTCCCTGATTGACTTTTTTGATCACCTTAGTTGCCATACTATCGCCAGACAGGTATTTGTCAAGAACACAGCCCAAATAGGTTTTTTCTTTGCTGGAGATTACTGTATTGTACCACTGAGAGTGGTAAGCCTTCACTTCGGGCCCCAGGGCAGACACGGCGTCCCGCCTCCAGCCAGCCCCCCACCAATGCAAGAGTCACATCAGCCTCCTGCTGCTGCTTCAGCTGCTCAGTGGTCAGCGGGAGCCATCCTTCTCCATCGTTGGAGGGGCTGGCGCTGGCCACGCTGAGTGTCATCTGGCTCTGTTCCTCCTGCCGCCGGCAGTAGCGACACTATACCGCTGCACATGGACGCCGGGAGAGCGCATCAACGTTGCCGTGAAGTCCCCCCCCCCCCCCCCCCCCCGGTGCTGGATGTCGAAGTCATATCCCTGGAGGACCTCCAGCCAGCGGGCCACCTGGTCTTCAGGGTTTAGAAGTGACGCAGTAGTTCTTCTCTGCTCTGCTCAGCGCTTGACTGAAGTAGGCCACCACATGCTCTCCTTCTTCCCCCTGCTGGGAGAGTACAGCCCCGACGCCGACGTTGCTAGCATCTGTGTCCACAATAAAGGGCAGCTGAGCATTGGGGTACGCCAACACTGGGGTTTCAGTGAGAGTTCTCTTGAGTTGGGCAAAGGCGGCTGCGCATTTGTCGTCCCAGTTGAACGGCTGGCCCTTGTTGGTGAGGCGGTGCAGTGGGTCGGCAATGGTGGCAAAGCCCTGGACGAACCGCCGGTAATACAAAGCCAGTCCCAGGAAGCTCCGCAGCTCATTGACATTGGCTGGGGTTGGCCATTCTTGAACTGCAGCCACCTTCGCTGGGTTAGTAGCCACACCACGAGCGCTAACCACATGGCCCAAGAACTCCGTCTCCCTGGACAGCAGATGACATTTAGCAGGGTTCAGTCGCAACCCGGCCTGGCGAATGGCAGCAAAAACCTCACCCAGGTTGGCCAGGGCTCCGTCGAAGTCAGTGGCATGCACCAGCAGGTCATCAAGGTACACCACACAACGACTCCGCAGCACATAGCTGGTGCGTTGCAGAGTCCAAACGGCATGACACGGAACTGCCATAGCCCCTGGCCGATGGTAAAGGCAGTCTTTGGTCTTGCTTCGGGGGCCAGCTCCACCTGCCAATAGCCACTGCGGAGATCAAGGGAACTGAACCAGCTGGACCCAGTGATGTAGTCGAGGGCGTCATCGATGCGAGGGAGTGGGTAGGAGTCTTTCTTGGTGACTGCATTGAGGTGCCGGTAGTCTACGCTCATTCTTCTTCCTCACCAAGACAACCGGGGCAGCCCATGGACTATTTGATGGCTCGATCACACCAGCAGTAAGCATCTCACGGACCATTTCCTCCGCCGTCTGCCATCTCAAAAGGGCCAGCCGATGAGGTCGTAGGCGAATGGGTTGAACATCACCCGTCTCAATGGTGTGCTGGAGCAGGCCAGTCTGCTTACAGTCCTTATCTTTGGCAGCAAAAATGTCTTTGTAGCCATCGAGGAGGTGTTTCAGCTGCTGGTGCTGCTGGGGATTTAGGCCATCGCTGCTGCGTAGCCATAGCTGGTATATGGCCTCGGTTGTCTCTGTAGATGGGGCGACAGTTGACTCTGTGGTCAGTTCTGGGGCAGGTTGGGGTTGTGCCAGGCTGCTGGCTGCAGCTGATTGGTGGCGCCTCCTCGGTCGGTTCCCACTCTCTCGGCCAGCCTGGAGCTCCATGGTCTCTCCGCCAAGGGTGACAGCCTTCCCTACCACGTCGACCTGGGCTCCCCAGCGGTTCAGCAGGTCCAGGCCGATGATACACTGGTTGAGCCAGAACTCATGGATCACCTCCTGGTCTCCGACCCTCACTGTCAGCCGCCTGCTTCCCCCCCATGACAACTGTTTCCCCTGTCACTGTGTTCAGCTTGGTGTCGGTTGGCGTCCATGCAGTGGGAGGTAAGACGAGAGTGTCGGTGCCTACCAGGGAGATGGTGGACCCCGTGTCCATCAAGGCTTGGCAGGGCTGTCCATCAAGCCAGCAGTTCAGATACAGTCCTTTGGTATGGCCACAGCTGCCCACCAGCGTGCATCTACCTTGGAGGGGGTATGGAGGTCGGAGTGGCAGTCCCCTCATTGAGCCACTCCGCTGTCGTTTCCCGCCTGTCTGGCCTTTGGAGCAGAAGCAGGACAATCCCGTGCGATGTGACCAACCTCATCACACCGGTAGCAGCGGTAGTCTGCGGCAACGGTGCCCAGGTTCTCCCCTTCCTGGCGGTGTCGGTTGGCCAGCTGCTCTCTGCCCTGGTCAGCGAAAAGCCGCTGTCCAAACCGCCTCTGTAGTGCAGTTGTCAAGGTGTGGAGGTCCTGCTGCTCCACTGGGGCGAGATCAAGGAGCACTTGCACCGCCTTCCCCTCCAACGCTAGGGCCAGGTGAACAGCGGCTTCTTCATCACTCCAGCCACTGTACGATGCTGCTAGTTAGACTTGGGCAATGAAGGGCATTGGCGGCGTCATCCCACTGTATTTGGGCAGCTTGACTGACGTCTTAGCAGTGGTGGGCGGTCAGGGCCTGCAAGGCCTTCTCTGCTTGCCTAACATAACCAGAAATCAAGAATACATGATCATATTTATGATCAAATCAATTTAATTTTATGTATATATATATATATTCTTCACATTCATGTCATTTTATATTCCAATGATGTATTTTTAGGTGAGAGTTTTTATCCAATCAGAATTCAGCTAGCTTGTGTTGCCAGGCGTATTTCATAGTACCAGTGGAAAATACTATCCATCCGAGACCTTCTGAATCTGCGCTGCTTGCCGTCTGTGTTGTGTCAGTGAACGGGCTCGTAGAGTTGAGTTGATAGACAGTTGCGATAGCCAATCAGATCACGAGTTGGTGAAAGTAAGGCCTTCCTGCCTGTGATTGGATACTCCGTGTGAGAGGGCAGCGCTATGCATATTGCGTCATCAACTGCACACCTGCACGCCTGTACGGCGCGACCGTCCGAAAATAAAACCACAACTATTCTTGCGTTTTTAACCCACAATGGCCGAAGGAGTGGAAAGTGTGGATTTGGTTGTGGATATTCTTGAAAGGCCATTTTCAAGACGGACTTTTACAGAGAAGCTAGCTCTCGTGAGCCGACGTCGTCCAAGCTAGCTAGCTAGCTAACCTGTCCCAGGTGGGGAAAGCATTTGTACGCCACTTCCAGGCTTCAAACCTTTGGCTTACAGCTTCCGAGAGTCGCAGCAAATTGTTCTGCTGGGAATGCCTTTTGTTTGCAAGGGATTGATTTAATGTTTGGAGCAACACTGGATTTAGGAACTTTAAGAAAGGAGAATGGATTTTGTTTTCAAATAACTGTTTTGGGGGACAGCTGTTTTGGTGAGTACCAACATTTTATTTATTTAACATGATGACGAAATAAAATCACAGATATACTGTAAATGCAATGTGTGTAAATAATGTGGCGCGCCGGTGCAGTTGTGTGATTGTAGTGGAAGTACACAACGAGACAAATGTGGCCGTTTTGTTGCGGTCTTTCTTATATTAAACTGCCAGTTTGCAATTTAAAGCTTGCCTATATTCATGGTGGACTTTAAAACGTTTTGGACAAATAATGTTAAATTCCCTTTTATTTATAACTTTGATAGTACCACGTATAGTGATAAGTTTTAATTGCTGATGCAGTTTACTGATTTTTAAATGCTCCGGAAAAAATATCCCGTGTTGTACACGATTGAGGTGATGCAACACCCGGTAGTGCGTAAGTGTGTGTTTGTACATTATTTCTAAAGCCGTGGTGTCATAAATGACGGTATTACGAGGGGTATTTATTCAAGTCGGACTAAGTTGGACTTCACTGAAGGCCGAGGTGTAAAATGCACCGCCCGCCACTGCGTCTTAGAGTCTCTTGTAGTAACTCACCCAGCCACGAGGGGGCGATGGCGCTCCAGCGCGCCGGTCGCAGCGGCCTGCTCAGCCAGCAGGGGGCGCTGACGCCTCGGTGCACTGGAGCCATCAGGAAGTCGGTCCGTCTTCAGCGTGGCTCTGAATGCCCGCCCAAGTTCGTTGATCTCCACCCCCATAAATTAAAAAAAAATTAAAAATAAATAAATAAATAATTTAATTAATTTTAAGTTATATTGCACCAGATCAGAACAGACAGCTGTCTCACTTTACAGGTATAGGCAGCCCTTCTGCAAGAGGAGAAGGTTGTTCTGCCAGTTTCAACTTGTTTTCAGGTCATTTTTCTTCTTTCAGTCTGAAAAATGCAGTAACATGTCCTTTTGTCAGCATCTGCTGGAAGAAGCTTGTTCTGACAGTTTCAACTTGTTTACAGGTCATTTTACTAATTCCAGTCTGAAATCTGCAGTAACATGTCCAATTTAGTTTTTGTTTTTGATTAGGTTCCGGTGTGTGCCGCTGTGGGCCTTCACACAATTTTACTATGTTCGCATAATGATAATAAAGTATCTTGAATCTTGAATCTTCTGTCAGCACCGGCCGGAAGACGCTTGTTCTGACAGTTTCAACCACTCATAATGTAAGAAGTGTGCCCCAGTGGCGGTTCTAGACTCAGACCCTTAGGGGGCTCAGTCCCCAGAGATAGGACAGATGTTTGAGTGTGACATGATTTTCGTGGTTGCCATGACAGCGTGAAGTGCAGCGTGAAGACAGCGTAAAAATGCCGGTGCTACAGCCAGATAACCTCCTGCCATCTGCACACTACTAAGTTAATATGGTAGGTTGTTTCACAATGACCAAACATTTTCAATGATAATAAATAAAATAAAAAAATAATAATAATAAAAATGAAATAAAAAGAATAATTAATTAATTTTATGAATTTTAAGTTATATTGCATCAGATCAGAACAGACAGCAGAGAGTCGTCTCACTTTACAGGTAACAGGAGTGAAAGACCAGAAGGGAAAGACAGAAACCAACTTGACATACAAGAGTAAGCACTTTGGCGACAGGCAAGGAAAAACTTCCACATTTCAGGCCTTGGACAGAACCTAAGGGTGCACGATTGGACAAAGTAGACGGGGAAGTCCCGCCCTCTCTCGTGTTTTTTTTTTTTTGAGTGCGCAGTTGCGGCTGGAGGGAAGGTTGCTTTGCTCTGGCCTAAATCATAAATGTTACACAACGCTAGTCGTTTTTAACAAACACAAAGTCGCTGGGGATCAGTAAAGTCTCCGGATCAGTTCAGAACAACGGAATGAGAAACTATCGCGCTGCTGAACAGCTGATTCTCCGCTCTGCGCTGGACTGTGTTAAAGCACCGTGGAGCTGCAGGGAGAAGTCGTATCAGTTACCGGTGATACGTAGCTGGTTCTGAAAAAAATATTAAAGAATTATAACGCATATTTAGTTAATGAAATCTACACACAGCGGTACATATTTCACCACTTTTAGTTTTTCTGGTAACTGAGCTTCCCCTGCAGAGCAACTTGGGGTGCGCGCTGTACTTCCTCTACTGGAGATGTACCGTGTAGCATCACTACGTACAGCTGATCCTGCCTTTGCTCCGCCGAAAGGAACCGAGACCCTCCTTTTCAGGCGGACTTTTTTGATCCTCTCCAGAGTCCGGATGCGCGTTCCCACTGGCCTAAACGGAGCGGATTATCCGAGGAAAGGAACTCTGGTCAGTTTAAAAGGGAGCAAAGAGCGGCAGTGTGAAAGCACCTTAGACTCCCTCACCAGCAGTGTTGGGCAAGTTACTTAAGATCAGTAATATATTACTTATTACTAGTTACTTGCTGGAAAAAGTAATATCATTACTTTACTTATTACTCCCTGCCAAAACTAACTAGTTACTTATTACTTTAAGTTACTTTTTTCTTCTCACCCTCAATAATTGCATCATTTCTCCCCTAAAGTCTTACTTTGCATGTTCAACATTAGCGGTTGTTTCTTCTCTTTTCTACATTGGAGTTAAACCAACAATGAGAAGTTACAAACAGGTTCCTGAACACATAACATGATGAGTCCGTCTGAGTCAATCTGGACCCTCATTTGAATAAATTGCTGTCTCAATGAAACCACATCTGGACTCAAACTGATAACAAAACACACTTTTTGAACAACTTCAGTTGTTTATTAAAGCAGACAAGCTCAAAGTGCTGCTGGGCCATGAGTCCAATGAGCGCTGGTGCATTTCAATGCAATATGCACATTAATGTAATAAGAATAACAAGAAAAACATTGCTTCTGTCCGTCTTATTGTTATAGCCAATCATTGAACGGATTCCACTCTGAAGCGGAGACATATGGACGCACTAGCGCTGATGTTTTGATTTTAAGGGAGAGACAGTCCGCTTCCGTGGAGCGAGCGGGCAGCAAAACAACACCAAACGGAATGGATCGAGTTTACACCACCGACCTTAAAAACAGACGAGGACGAATCGTTTCCGTATCAGGCCGGAGTGAAAAAAGTAATATATTACTTTTGAAAAAAAAAGTAAATGTGACAAAGTAAAAATTAAAATGTAATTCGTGACACTACTCGTTACTGGTAAAAAGTAATATTATTTAAGTTACCTATAGTTTCCCAACACTGTGTATAATTTCCAAAAATCACACGGAAGGTCTCTTGCCAATCACATCCGGTCAGACAGCATCTCCTGTCCGTCTGGAAAACTCTTCATTTATAAAAAAAATAATAATTATAATAATTATAAAAAATAATAATAATAATAATAACAATAAAAAAATAATAATAATAATTAAAAAAATAAAAAAATAATTAAATTAATTTTAAGTTATATTGCACCAGATCAGAACAGACAGTCGTCTCACTTTACAGGTATAGGCAGCCCAGACTTCCCTCTCCCCCGCCACTTCTTCGAGCTCTTGCGGGGGATCACGAGGCGTTCCCAGGCCAGCCAAGAGACATAGTCTCTCCAGCGTGTCCTGGGGCTTCCCCGTGGTCTCCTACCGGTGGGACATGCCCTGAACACCTCACCAGAGAGGCGTCCAGGAGGCATCTTGAATAGATGCTCGAGCCACCTCATCTGGCTCCTCTCAACGCGGAGGAGCAGCGGCTCTACTCCGAGCTCCTCCCGGATGACTGAGCTTCTCACCCCATCTCTAAGGGAGAGCCCAGCCACCCTACGGAGGAAGCTCATTTCAGCCGCTTGTACCCGCGATCTTGT